>NW_021703768.1:140098238-140378510 GCF_005190385.1 Monodon monoceros | reverse complement strand
TGTGTGTGTGTGTGTGTGTGTGTGTGTGTGTGTGTGTGTGTGTGTGTGTATACATTTTTTTTTTCATTCCCTGGTGATTCTAATAAGTAAGCTGATCTGAGAGTTGCCAGGCCAGAGTAACCAAAGACTCATTCTTGTAGAAGATGGAATTCACTCTGAACTTGAAAGCTGGGTCAGCCCTACAAAGATGAATATCAACCGACTGAAGTTTAGATTGAACTTATGAGTCGTGAGGCACCCAGCCAGATGAAATAAAAGCAGAGTAAGACAGAAAAAGGAGAGATAGGAGAGTTACATATGGCTGATTATTCTCTGAGTAAAGCAATAAAACACTTGTGATATTTATTATAATCGCTAACGGAAGAATATGTGACACATTTGGTGGCATGATAGTTAAGATTAATATCCCATTACTTATTTTAAATTATCACTGATAAATTTCAATATGTACATGTATACACCTCTAGGGGCTATTGACTGTATGCTACCATCAAAATGCCTTTTGCAAAATATTGCAGAGATTCTGGCCACTGTCAAAATAACAAAACTTCATCGATATTTTGTCTTACACCAGGACAGATGACACTTTGCCAGGCAGTGGTTACATTTTTCAGCACATAGTAAAACCAAAGGTGATGGAAAGGTATTGTATATTCTTAAAGTTGCAAACGTACACTGAGACCTTGACATGTTGCATCACTAAATATTTCTGCTGAATCTTAATATGTTCCTTTAGGAAGATTTGGTCAGTCAAATTCAAGCCTGTGGATAGATGTTAAAAGTAAAATTTTTTCTCCTTATCCTTAGGTACATGTATGAAGCATTTTCAATTCCCATGTTTAAAAAGCTTCTGAAATCTGCCTGTGGCTATGCCCTAGAACACCCAGACAAATTTTTAGGCTAGAAATTCTATGAATCTGTTTACCGTAATTCCCTTCTGTGGGTAAGAAATGGTATTTAAATCATGCCACTGTATAACTAACTTATGCCTCAATGATAAATTTTAATTCATGAAAAAATCAAGTCAACTTTATTATATATTCTAAGGAGAAGGTGTTTTACAAAATGCTCTGAGTAGAACTTGGAGGTATTATTGTCACATTTGGTCTTTCAAAATACTCACCCATGACACTTGCAGGCAAAATGGTTATCACATGGGAGAATAAAGTAGAATGGTATGCTTTTGAAGTAATGCTTACTGTGTCAAGCTGTGTGGGATTCATCTTGCGAAGAGAAAAGATGGTCTCAAAGGTCAAAGCAGTTTCTATGTGCCTTGAAGTACAGAGGGTACAAGTGGACAGACATAAACTTCAAGGACACTCTGAAACTTTAATATCATAGAATATTGATGAAAACTGCTGAAAATGGGACAGTGCTAGAGATAAAAATTGTGTCACACCAGGGAAGCTTTTCAGTAAAGAAGTGAAGACATGGACTTTCAAGGATTAAGAGCTTGTACTGGTTCAGACTCATTCACAGTTTGACACATGGGTGGCCATTAATATTAGTTGAATGAAGTGTTGAGTTAAGGCATCTGTCTATAATGGATAAGGTCTGCCCTAAAATGATCCAGAAGGTATGATAACAGTAATGCATAAGATGGATTTCTCTGTGGGCTCTCCCAGAAGGACAAGTGTCAGAACTGGTGCAAAGCAAAAACTTCCTCTGAAAAAGTGTTGCTTGTCAAAATTTCTTCTCTTCTGAACTAGCTGAAGCAAATTTAGCAACTTCATAAGCCCCTTAAACTGTAACAAGCCTACAACTTTTATTAGCTGTTGCTTACTATTTTGAAGTACTGTCGTTTGTTTTATTTCAACATTTTACTCTTCGTTTAATCTCCAACATTTAAAAAATGTGTTCTAAACAAAAGGTCAGGAAAATTTAGGATTATATTCTGCTTCCACATCTCACTCTGCCCCCTGCCCAACCCCTGCACACAGGTATTTTTAGTACAGTGAGTCAAACTGTACTTGTGTAAATTATCAGAAACACTTTGGAAATGTAGTCCTTTTAGTAATCTTAGTTTAAGATAGATTTGCCACAAGATGATTCATTTTTCACAAAGGTATTTACAGTGTGAATCTCCTGATTGGTTGGTTTCATTCACCCGAAATAAAGATATGAAAAAAAATATGGGTCACGTGTTTCAAACTCACGTGTTTCAAAATCAAGGAATATACCTATTTATACATAAAGGCAGACATTACTCCGCTTCTTGTGCTTATCATCCCCATCATAATCCATTTACCCACACCACTTTCAAAAACAGTTTCTTCAAATCACCTGATGATACTAATTCATGAAGTTCTGTGAAACACTAATCTTTGTTACTCCAATTACATGTTACATCCATTACATATTTGTACTGATAAAAAAAATAAATAGTAAGTTTTCTGTATTTGTCATCTTCCTTGGGAATTCATTTAGGAATGGGCGAGCATGAAAACGAATACCACTAGATGTCACTATAAACAGACCATTTTCTCTGATGCAGATTTATTTTCTTGCATTTCCAGGTTTCTTGGACTGTTTGGGGGAAATTCTTTCTGGCAATATTGATTCCATCTAAGCCCTTGTTTCTTTAGTCAAAGGTTGTTAACTGCTAAATTTACATCCTTTCTTGGGTCCCTTTACAAATCTTCAAAACAGTTTTCTTTAAAGAAAATCACAGTGCAGGGATTTCAAAATTGTCACCATTTTATTAATTAGGTGATGGTGTCATGCCAAGTCAATCAGTTTATTATTTTTTAAGAAAGATCTTGTAGTGAGTTTGTGTCTCATTAGAGAACTGAAGGAGCAGACAGATTAATGCGCATATGCTACAACATTAATTAGAGTCAGGTTTTTCACAAGATAGGTAATTTCATTGTGACAATGGCAGCAGCAATTAATTGAGTCTCTTTCAGAAAGCATCTAAGGGGCTTGAGTTGAGGAGAAAGTCCACTATGATGTACCCAAGTTAAATGTAGAAGGGACACAAGAATTATAGGGTTATCAAGTGAAAAAGATTTTAAAGGTTTTCTAGTTTGTGTAGGCTTCTTGTCCCTTCTTCCATCTGAAGCAGAAATTTCTTCAATGAAACCCCTGAGTAGTGGACTTTAAGAGCATGTAATTTGTGGCTCAGTGGGAGTTTTAACAATTATATTACAATTTTATATATCTTTGTGCAAATCTACTTGATGCATTTTGGCCAAGAAAGGGACATGCAACTGAACTATAACTATCCAGCAGATTCTATACCACATGATTTTTTTTTAAAATTATGTCTCCTTCAATCAATTTAAACCAAGCAATACTTAATTAGGAATATCAGCAATCAACTGCTAAAATGTCCCTAATAATATACTGGCGGAGTCAGAATAACAAGAGAGATTGAGTAGTCAAACTTCCTTGTTAGCTGACATTTAAAAATTCACATTTTAAAATGACATTTAGTAGATGAGATGATGATGCAAATGAAATCTATATTTAGGGAGGGGTGAAAACAGCATCTAATTTGTAGTGATTACATATTCTGTCCTACCTGTGCAAATTCTGCTCGTTTGTCTAGTGTTCTTTAAAAATATTTCTTTTCCTCTCTCTCTCCCTCCTCTCTCTTCCCCTCTCCTCTCTCCTCTTCCTCTTCCTCTCCTCTCTCCTTTTCTCCTCTCTCTGTCTCTCTCTGCAATGAGAAGGCAAGTACATGGAGAAACCATGTATAGCCATTCAAATAAACATACCAGCTCAGCTACCAGGGGACAGCTGGCCCTAGCTGTCGGTCACATAATGAACAACCTTAGACACAGGACACAATCAAGCCTTCAAATGTCCCCAAACTCAGACTCCATTTGACTAAAAAGACCTGAAACTAGAACCACTCAGATGAGCCTGCTCAACTTGCAGATCCACGAGAGGCAATAATACATTGTTGTCTTAAGCCAGTAAATATTGGGGTGATTTGTTATGCAACAGTAGATAACTAGAATGGTAGGCAGTTTGTTTTTGAAAGAAGAGGGAAAATGGTAAGAAATCCATAGGCAGACAGCTTGCAAGAAGAACTTTGATCTTCTGACTTAATTTTGTTGTTAGCCATACAATCTTTCTCAAACTCTCAGGTGGAACTTGCTTTTTATTAAATGTGAGCTCTGACTTAGGCTTTTCTTTCTCATCTGTCATTGCTATCGACTTTACTTTCATTCATTGTCATTTACAAAAGTTGGTGTGCTTTTCTTTTATTTCAATTCTGAATAGCATTAGATAGACCTATGGCTAATGCAATGTTTGAGCATACGTACAACATACAAAAATAAACTTCACGTCATGTTGTGTGACTGTGTATGCTGAAGGAGGCTGAGTAGCAAAAGGGCTGCAATTTGCAACTAATGTGTACTAGCACAGCGTCCCACCCCGTCTCTGAGATGCTTATTGTACATATTTTTTAAATAGCGATTCTCCAACTTGAGAGTGCATCCAAATCACCCAGAGATCTGTTAAAATGCAGATTCTGATCTAGTAGAATTGAGTTTCAATCTGAGATTCTGCATTTCTTAGAAGGCTCCTGAAAGAGGAAACAACATGAGTGGCAGGATTCTAGGATGTGTTAGTTTTCTACATTTTTTTCCCCTCCATTCTACATGGTCCTTCATTCTCTATCTCCATATCACATAAAGCTTGGGCAGGGAATGTTACTTATATGCACTTAAGGAAAAAATATTGAGGAAAGAAGTATCATAATTTTCTTCTAAAGCTTTTGCTCTCCCCTGCCCACAGGCACATGTTTTTCTTTACTCAAGTACTTTCAGTTACCTGTTTGCACCAACACTTTCTATGCTAAGATTTATTCTTATCACGATAAGAACCACTTAAAAGTTGTGAACCTGACCCAGAGGGTGGCATTCATCCTGCAGACGTACTGGCCCTAGCACGGTGAACAGGCTCTGACAAATGTTGCTGTTTGCGGATGGCGGGTATTACCTGCATTTGCTGGTTCTTACTGATACTGAATTCTTCCCCCAAATATATCTCATATTTTTCCCTTCTCCTAATCCTTTCCATGAGCACCCTGGACCAATCTATCATCATCACTCCTCTCCATTCCTAAAAGTAGCCTCCTTACCACTCAGCCTACATCTGCTCTTACTGATGGCAAGTCCCTTGTTCACACTGAAGTTTGGCTTCCAGTTCTCTTAAGATAGAGACAAGTTTTCTTTACATGTCTTACAAGACCCTGAATAATCAGATCTGGGGTCCTCATTTTTCTACGCTCGTTTTCATTCTCTGGCTCAGTATTCTTAATCACTCACAACAAATACACTCCAGACATCGGGTCTTTAGCATGCAGTTTTCTCTGCCCAGACCTTACTTCCTCCCCACCCACCCTTCTTCGTTTGACAAACTGCTATTGTTCTCCTCCTATCTCAGTTCAAAACTCACTTTCGCAAGGAAGAACAATCTGTATATTAGTGTGGTTTCCTTATCATAATCTCCATCACATCACTCTCCTTTCCAGCAATAATGCAGTTTTAACATAATTTTAAATTTACGTGTGTCATTCTTTTTCTACTGAAGTGAAGATTCCTGAGACTGTACCTGGATTTATACATTGTACTACCCCCAGCTCTTTTCATGGTGCCTGGATCAAAAAATAGTGGTTCGATAAGTACTTGTTGAAGGAATAAAACATTCTAAGCTACCCATCCAATACACCATTGTCACCATATTTGTCTTGTTCTGAACCATCCTTCTCTTTTGCTTGACCTGTAATCTTTTATGCTTTATCTCCCATTTTATGAAGAAAGGCAGAAAAAGCCATCAGCCTTTGTATTTAGTGACGTCTCCTTGGTATGTGATCTTGAGGGAAATTCTCCACTTCTCTAATTTTAAAGTCTTTCCAAAATGCCATGTTTAGTTTCACTGGGTGGTTCTGTCTTTGTACAACTACACCATCCTCTTCTACTTCCACTTATCCAGATCCAGGTCTCTAGCTCTTTCTTTCTTTTGCAGTACGCGGGCCTCTCACTGTTGTGGCCTCTCCCGTTGCGGAGCACAGGCTCCGGACGCGCAGGCTCAGCGGCCATGGCTCACGGGCCCAGCCGCTCCGCGGCATGTGGGATCTTCCCGGACCGGGGCACGAACCCGTGTCCCCTGCATCGGCAGGCGGACTCTCAACCACTGCGCCACCAGGGAAGCCCTCTAGGTCTTTCTTAAGTCTATCCTTAATTATTCTTCTACAGTTCCAGTTCCAACCCAGACTGTAACCCTTCTTATAAGAAGAGGCTGATGCCTTTGGTCCTGGCACTGCAAATAATCAGACCAATTTCAGCATTTCCTGAGACTTGACATTAGTGGTTTCAAATGGAAAACAGAAAAAGAAGATCTCTATCTCCAGGTTGGAAGTTTTTTTGTTTTGTTTTAGAGCAGGAAGTGAATGGGCAATAACCAACATTATTGAGAGGTTGAGAAATGAAATGTCAAAAAGCCTAAATTCTCCATGCAGCCTAATGATACCCTATCCTCATTTCTGAGTGGTAGACTGGAAATAATTGGCCAGCAGGATGCTCCTGGCCTAGGGCTTTTCTCTCCATGGGCCTCCCTGGCCAGGCAAAGTCAGAGAAATACTCTTGATCAAGCATTTATAGTTCATGTGAATTTCACCTGAAGCAAAGAAATGGAGCCTGCATTAACCAGCTGAATTCACGTGTAGCTGAGTACATAGTGGGCTACTTTTTTAATGGCTAACAATCCTTTCAAGTTAACACTGCATCACATCAGGATTGAATCTGGCCTTCACAAACTCTATGCATCTGGCTGTACCTCTCATTCAAATTTTGCATATTTCAGATCTGCTACTCATCTAACAACACGGAAGGCATCATATATTTAAGAGCAGTACTTGCAGCTAGAAAAGTAATCACATTCAAGGAGGTGAATTGTGAAAACACTATCGTGTGAAGGAGTTAAGTTGATATTGTCCCAATGCCTGCCAAAAGTGTTCTTATTTTGAGAAAAAATTATTTGGGTCACTCTTTTTTGAGCTCTAAATCTATTATCAAATTTTCAAAAAGGAAAAATAAAGACATGCAAATCACCAGAAGTGCACTTTTATTTTTTTACATTTTTATTGGAGTATAATTGCTTTACAATGTTGTGTTAGTTTCTGCTGTATAGCAAAGTGAATCAGCTATATGTATACATATATCCCCATATCCCCTCCCTCTTGTGTCCCCCTCCCACCCTCCCTATCCCACCCCTCTAGGTGGTCACAAAGCACCCCATTTCATCATGGTGTATGATCCTTTTAATGTGTTGTTGGATTCTGATTGCTAGTACTTTGTTGAGGATTTTTGCATCTATGTTCATCAGTGATATTAGACTGTAGTTTTTTTTGTGACATCTTTGTCTGGCTTTGGTATCAGGGTGATGGTGGCCTCATAGAATGAGTTTGGGAGTGTTCCTCCCTCTGCTATATTTTGGAAGGGTCTGAGAAGGATAGGTGTTAGCTCTTCTCTAAATGTCTGATAGAATTCCCCTGTGAAGCCATCTGGTCCTGGGCTTTTGTTTGTTGGAAGATTTTTAATCACAGTCTCAATTTCAGTGCTTGTGATTGGTCTGTTTATATTTTCTATTTCTTCCTGGTTCAGTCTTGGAAGGCTGTGCTTTTCTAAGAATTTGGCCATTTCTTCCAGGTTGTCCATTTTATTGGCATATAGTTGCTTGCAGTAATCTCTCATGATCCTTTGTATTTCTTCAGTGTCAGTTGTTAGTTTTCCTTTTTCATTTCTCATTCTATTGATTTGAGTCTTCTCTCTTTTTTTCTTGATGAGTCTGGCTAATGGTTTATCAATTTTGTCTGTCTTCTCCAAGAACCAGCTTTTAGTTTTATTGATCTTTACTATTGTTTCCTTCATTTCTTTTTCATTGATTTCTGATCTGATCTTTATGATTTCTTCCCTTCTGCTAACTTTGGGGTTGTTCCTGTTCTTCTTTTTCTGACTGCTTTAGTTGTAAGGTTAGGTTGTTTGAGATTTTTCTTGTTTCTTGAGGTAGGATTTTATTGCTATAAACTTCCCTCTTACAACTGCTTTTGCTGCATCCCATAGGTTTTGGGTCATCATGTTTTCATTGTCATTTGTTTCTAGGTATTTTTTCATTTCCTCTTTGATTTCTTCAGTGATCTCTTGGTTATTTAGTAGAGTATTGTTTAGCCTCCATGTGTTTCTAATTTTTACATTTTTATTTTTTCCTGTAATTGATATCTAGTCTCATAGTGTTGTGGTCAGAAAAGATACTTGATACAATTTCAATTTTCTTAAATTTACCAAGGCTTGATTTGTGACCCAAGATATGATCTATCCTGGAGAGTGTTCCATGAGCACTTGAGAAGAAAGTGTATTCTGTTGTTTTTGGATGAAATGTCCCATAAATATCAATTAAGTCCATCTTGTCTAATGTGTCATTTAAAGCTTGTGTTTCCTTATTTATTTTCATTTTGGATGATCTGTCCATTGGTGAAAGTGGGGTGTTAAAGTCCCCTACTATGATTATCTTACTGTCTATTTCACCTTTTATGGCTATTAGCATTTGCCTTATGTATTGAGGTGCTCCTATGTTGGGTGCATAAATATTTACAATTGTTGTATCTCCTTGGATTGATCCCTTGATCATTATGTAGTGTCCTTCTTTGTCTCTTGTAATAGCTGTTATTTTAAACCCTATTTTGTTTGATATGAGAATTGCTACTCCAGTTTTCTTTTGATTTCCTTTTGCATGGAATATCTTTTTCCATCCCCTCACTTTCAGTCTGTATGTGTCCCTAGGTCTGAAGTGGGTCTCTTGTAGACAGCATATATACAGGTGGTGTTTTTGTATCCATTCAGCCAGTCTATGTCTTTTGGTTGGGGCATTTAATCCATTTGCATTTAAGGTAATTATCGATATGTATGTTCCTATTATCAGTTTCTTAATTGTTTGGGGTTTGTTATTGTAGGTCTTTTCCTTCTCTTGTGTTTCCTGCCTAGAGAAGCTCCTTTAGCATTTGTTGGTTTGGTGGTGCTGAATTCTCTTAACTTTTGCTTGTCTGTAAAGGTTTTAATTTCTCCATCGAATCTGAATGAGATCCTCCTGGGTAGAGTAATCTTGGTTGTACATTTCTCCCTTTCATCATTTTAAATATGTCCTGCCACTCCCTTCTGGCTTGCAGAGTTTGTGTTGAAAGATCAGCTGTTAACCTTATGAGGATTCCCTTATATGTTATTTGTTATTTTCCCTTGCGGCTTTTAATATTTTTTGTTTGTATTTAATTTTTGATAGTTTGATTAATATGTGTCTTAGCATGTTTCCTCTTGGATTTATCCTGTATGGGACTCTCTGCACTTCCTTGACTTGATTGACTATTTCCTTTCCCATGTTAGGGAAGTTTTCAACTATAATCTCTTCAAATATTTTCTCAGTCCCTTTCTTTTTCTCTTCATCTTCTGGGACGCCTATAATTCGAATGTTGGTGCCTTTAATTTTGTCCCCGAGGTCTCTGAAACGTTCAATTCTTTTCATTCTTTTTTCTTTATTCTGCTCTGCAGTAGTTATTCACACACTTTTATCTTCCAGGTCACTTATTCGTTCTTCTGTCTCAATTTTTCTGCTATTGATTCCTTCTGGAGAATTTTCAATTTCATTTATTGTGTTGTTCATCATTGTTTGTTTGCTCTTTAGTTCTTCTAGGTCCTTGTTAAAGTTTCTTGTATTTTCTTCATTCTATTTCCAAGACTTTGGATCATCTTTACTATCATTACTCTGAATTCTTTTTCAGGTAGACTGCCTATTTCCTCTTCATTTGTTTGTCTGGTGAGTTTTTGCCTTGCTCCTTCATCTGCTGCATATTTCTTTGCCTTCTCATTTTGCTTAACATACTGTATTTTGGGTCTCCTTTTTGCAGCCTGCAAGTTCGTAGTTCCCATTGTTTTTGGTGTCTGCCCCCGTGGGTTAGGTTGGTTCAGTGGGTTGTGTAGGGTTCCTGGTGCAGGGGACTGGTGCCTGTGTTCTGGTGGGTAGGGCTGGATCTTGTCTTTCCAGTGGGCAGGGCCACATCTGGTGGTGTGTTGTGGGGTGTCTGTGAACTTATTATGATTTTAGGCAGCCTCTGCTAATTGGTGGTGTTGTGTTACTGTCTTGCTATTTGTTTGGCATGGGGCATCCAGGACCAGAGCTTCCTGGCCGTTGGGTGGAGCTGGGTCTTAGCACTTAGACGGAGATCTCTGGGAGAGCTCTCGCTGACTGATATTACGTGGGACCGGGAGGTCTCTTGTGGCCCAATGTCCTGAACTCTGCTCTCCCTCCTCGGAGGCTCAGGCCTGACACCAGGCCAAAGCACCAAGACCCTGACACACGGCCAGGTATATGTGTATTTTCTTGCCTTTTGGTAAGTCTGAGGTCTTCTGCCAGCATTCAGTAGGTGTTCTGTAGGAGTTGCTCCACATGTAGATGTATTTTTGATGTATTTGTGGAGAGGAATGTGATCTCTATGTCTTATGCCTCTGCCATCTTGAAGGTCCCCCTGCAATAGGAGACTCCTCTGAAGATGCCAACCTCCGCGAGAGCTAGAGGTGCAGAGGCATTTTTTTCACAGGTTTTGCAGCTTGCTGGAATGGCAGAAAGGGTGAAAAAGAGAAGATACTCTAGGGTAAGGGAGGAACAGTAAGACCCACAACTGCAACTGCCATCACTTGCAGGACTGCGTTATTTATTGATTCTTTTGGGCACTTAAGATAAGCAGTCATCTGAAGACAATTCCAGTTTTCTTTCTTCCTTTATAATTCTTTTATAATTTATTTTATTTCATGAATTACTGTCTGGCTAGGACCTTCAGTAAAATGTTGAATGCAAGTGCTGGGAGCAGGCACTCAACTTTTCCTTATGTTTAAAGATATTTTTACTGTACTAAAATAATAAAACAGAGTTATAGCTAAGGAATTCTTTTAAAAAGGGGGGCCAAAATAGAATCATAAAAAATACTGAGTTAATCCATAAAAGGCTGAAAGGAGAAAAAAGGAACAAAGAACCAGTGGTACTAACAGAAAATAAATAGTATGATGATACATTTTAACCTAAACATGTCAATAATTACATTAAAAATAGACTAGATATCACCAATTAAAAAGCACTGACTATCAAATTGGAAAAGAAAACAAAATCCACCTATATGCACCTACAAGTAACATGCCTAAAATATAAAAACACAAGTACGTTAAAAGTAAAAGAAAAGAAAACAACATACCATGCCAATACTAATCAAAAATAAGCTGGAATTGCTATAGCAGTATCTGACAAGACAATTTCAGATCACGTAATGTTACCAGGGATATAAAGAAGTTCTTTATAAGAATGATAAATGATTGATTAATCAGGAGGATGTAACAATACTTAGTTCTTATGCCCCTAATACCAGATTTTCAAAATACATGGAGCATAAACTAATAAAAACTTCAGGGATACATTTATAATAAGAATGAAAGATTTCCATATTCCAACAATTGATACAAAAGGTAGAAAGAAAAATCAGTAAGGTTGTAGAAGATTTAAACAACAAAATCAACCAACATTTTATAATTGACATTATAGAACACTCTGCCCAACAACAGCAGAATACACATTCTTCTGAAGTACACACCAAACATATACCAATATAACCATAAATGGAGCCATAAAACAAGTCTCATTAAATTTAAAATGATTTTAGGTATACAGAGTTTGTTCTCTGACCATAATGACATGAAATTAGAAACTAAAAACAGAAAGATCTCTGGAAAGAAGTTCAAATATTTGGAAAGTAGGTAACACACCCTTAAATAATCCATGAGCCAAAAAATAATTCAAAAGGAAAAGTAGTATTTTGTAATGAATAAAAATGAAAATATAACTTATTAAAAATATAACTTATTAAACAAGTTTATTAAATTAAACTTATTATTTATTAAAATAAATATAACTTATTAAACTTTGCTTTGTCGGATGTTGACAAAGCAAAACTTAGGGGAATTTTATAGTGTTAAACACCTATGTTAGAAAAGAAATTCAAATCAATGACCTCAGCATCCACCATAAGACACTAGAAAAATAATAGGAAATGAAACCCATCTTAGAATAAACATTGATTATATAAAATACTGAAAACCTAAAAAACCAAAGAAACCAAAAGCTGATTATTTGAGAAGATTAATAAAATTACCCACCCTTTCCCCAGACCAACCAGGAAAAAAGGGTGAGCTGACACAAATTAGCAATCTCAGGAATGAGAGAAGTGGCATTACTACAGATTTTACAAGAAATTAAAAACATAACAAGGAGTACTGTGAAAAATGTTATGCCAATAAAGTCCATGCTTAGATGGAAAGGAAAAAAATCTTTAAAAGACACAAACTACCAAAGTTCACTCAAGTAGAAATACAGAACCTGAATAATCCTACATCTATTAAATAAATTCAAGTTGTAGTTAATAACCTTTCCACAAAGACAACACTAAGTCTCAATGTCTTCACAGGTGATTTCCATGAAGCATTTAAAAGGGAAAAAATCCACTTCTACACAAATTTTTCTTGAATACTGTAAGGAAGGGAATACATCCTAACTCATTCTTTAAGGCTAACATTATATCAATACAAAATCTGATAAAAACTATATAAAGAAAGTAAACTATGCACCAATATTCCTCTTAAACATAAGTGCAAAAAAGAAAATTTAACATAATTTTAGCAAGTCTAGCAATATATAAACAGGAATATAAATCATGACCAAATGGGGTTTATCCTAGGAATGCAAGGCTGGTTTAAACATTCAAAAAGTAATATAAATCACCATATTAACAAACTGAAAAAAGGAAAGCATATGATCATTTCAATAAATATAGAAAAAGCCTTTGAGAAAATCCAGTCCATTCCTGATAAAGATTCTCAAGAAACCAGGAACAGAAAGGAATGTTTTCAACCTGATAAAGGTCATCTATAGAAAACCTACAGCTAACATCATACTTAATGCTGAAACAGTGTAAGTTTTTCCTGTCAGATAAAAAATAAGGTAAAGATATCCACTTCATGGCTTCTATTTAACATTCAACCTGAACTGGGGGTTCTAGCCAGATAAATTAAGCAAGAAAAAAAAAAAAAAGGCATGCAAATTGGATACTAATTTATTAGTGCTGATAATTAAAAACAAACACACAACCAACAACAAAAAACAACACCTGTATAGCCTTTGTAGTTTTAAAGCCTGTAGCATGATTATATAAATTATTATATTGAAATATGTTTGAATTCATGGTGAGTTCTCTAGAGCATTCTCTAGAAGATATAGAAAATGATTTAGTTAACCTGTGATGATTTCCCCTGAAAGAGAATGACACTGAGGAAACAAATTCAAAAATTATTTCTTCAAGCTACAATTATAATCCTAACTGTAATTCTTACCAAATTCCTGAATTTGGACAAGTTTCTTAAAATCTGAGCTACCTAATGTCATTTTATAATCCAAATTTTGTTTTAAGAATTCAATGAGAAAAAATAGATCTAAACTGCCTAACCAGGGGTCTGGTGAGAAGCATAGCCTGAAGGCAGTATAGAGTCTAGTAGATTCAAAATGGGAAAAATATGGAGATATGGTATTTTAAAAGAGGCTAAAGCAATAATTTTGCCAGAAGATTGAATTAGGACCATGGAAAGAGGGATGGAAATGCAAAGCAAGTATTTAAATGCTAAAGAAGAGATACCAGATAATTCAACATTATTTTTCTGCATCACTTTCTGCAAGTAATAAAACAACTCAATGATTTTCAGGAGATTACAAAAAAAAACTTTGGTTCTTAAATTTAGGAAACAAAAGATATAATTTCTGACATTTTAAAACCATAATATGAAAATGGATAATTCCTACTGAAAAGCTTTTCTGTTGCTTAAGTTTAAGTTGCAGACTTCTATCACTTTTATTTCTTTCCACCTTTTCTAAGTTCCAGAGACAATGGTATTTAAAGACCTTGAAGAACTAAGTCTATTTGAGTGACAGAAAAGATGAAATAATAAAATTAACAGGTAAGTCTTCAAGTACCTAAAGTACTAATCCTGCTAGTTATATAAGTATTCTTTGATTCTTAGTCTTATAGCATCGTGAATCCAAATAATCCCAGTGGGCACTTTTGTGGTGCTCAACAAAAGTTTTTTTCATATCTCATTTGGTGGCAAAACCTGTCCTGACATGAACTTAACTTTTCACAAATTCTAAACTTGAACCAATGAGATATGACTTATCAATTTCATTAAACACATTCACTGTGATTGTTCATACATTTCACAGGAGATATAGTAATGTTTTTTTATTACAGAGTGCTACTCTAGATTTTGTTGTGGATGTAACATATAATAATGTACAGAAATGTAATAACCTTTATAAAAATACATAATTTCTGAAATCCAATGCACTTAATGATTTGTGAACCTGTAATGTATCATCTTAACACTGTGTCTACACAGCTTAAAATACTTGTACATAAACTGATATCCTGATTTATATTATAAATAGTGTATAACTGTTTAATACTATCTCAAAGACATCCTTACTCTATAAGAGTAAAACCAGTCTTCTAAATCATGACAACGAAGTACAATGGAACAGTTTGTTGGATTTACTTATTTACAGTGCTTTTAAATATCTCAAAAATTCTCATTTATGTAGAACTGAAATATTTGCTTTCCATATGGATATGAAATATTTTATATGAAATAGAAATGCTGCAAATTTTAATCCTATACAGGGGGCTAAAATCTTATATGTTTATAGGTGCCAGACAGGTAACAAAAATGAGTGAAGCTGGAAAGATAGGCTAGATGTATCCTCTGGATAGCACAGTCCAATAAAAGTATAATATTTTATAAGTCAAGTGGCATTTGCAAACCATTCATAGAATTTTTAATTTTATAGTAATCATATTAATAAAATAAAAACAAAATGAATGAAATTAATTTTAATAGTACAATTTATATAATTCATTATATCAAAATATTTTATTTCAACATATAATCAATTAAAAAGTTGCTAAAGAAATGTTATAAATTCTTTTTCACTAAGTATTCAAAACTCAGTGTATATTTCAACTTATAGCTCATATTTGATTTGGACTAGCTACATTTGAAGAGTTCAATAGCTGCAAAAGGCTAGTTGCTACCACATTGGGCAGTACAGTTATAGATATACTGTCAATTTACTTCCGCTCCGCGGCATGTGGGATCTTCCCAGACCGGGGCACAAACCCATGTCCCCTGCATCGGCAGGCGGACTCTCAACCACTGCGCCACAAGGGAAGCCCTCAATTTACTATTAAATGTGTAATATTCTTTAATCTCTAATTGAAATATGCATTATCACATTTTCCTTGAACCAAGAAGCCCTTCTGGCCTGTATTTTGTCTTCCCTTTTAGATAAAGATGTTGTTATAAATATATATTTCTGTATTTTTCTATACCCAAACAGTAATTCAGGTTTCTTGATTAATAATACCTGAATAAATGTCTCATTGTTGGGGAGAAAATAGGGAATACTGGGACCTGGAATGAATTTTAACCTATTAGGATATGCATTTGTTGTCACCAGCCATCTTGGATGCCATCTTGGAAAGCAGATTCAGTGCTGTCACGTTTTCCCTAATATTCAAGAGAACTGAGAAATAGGAAATCTTATGTAAAATCACCAAATTTATAGGTGTTGACTACTGTTTGTAAGCAACTTTTCCACTACACATAGAAGTGGCTGTTTACATGCCACTTGCCTGACACTGAAGTCATGGTCTTCTGAACAAGGGAGGAAGCTATTGTAAACAAACAGAAAGTAACACATGGAAACGCCAAGACCTGCCTGTATTTATGCCTCAAGATTGTTAAAACCCTTGGAATAGACTCCTTATTTTACATCATATATATATACACACACACATATATATACAAACACACATACATGCATGTATTAAAATTTTTAAACTGCAAAAGATATCCCTATAAAATATTTTTAACTTAATATTACAAGAAGTGTCCCTTACTGTTATAGTCTTGGTTTTACTAAGTAAACTGATATTCCTCTTGTTTACATACTTCAAGATTTCACAGAAGTCATCCTCCTGAAACTTCCTTCTCAGCCTAAGCTCTTGTTATTTTTTTCTGTTCTTCTTTAAGTACTTCTGACATGAATATCTCTGGTAGTTGGACATTTAATTAGTTTGCTTGTCCTTTATTCAGTGACCCAATATGTATTTCTTCATGAATGTGTACCAGATACTAAATGTTATATGAGAACAAAACAAAGGTAAAACTATATTTTTGGTACCACTACCATTTCCTCTCATCCCTGGGGAGGGGAGAAACTAATCTCGTACACAGTTGTAAAAAAGTATACCATTAATTCTAAAGATTCTTACACAACTCTCACACTTACATTTGCCTATATCTCCCTTCTTTTCCTTTCTTAGAGTGTTCCCCTCCAAGAATCCATAGAAAAATAGGCCCTATTATCCTTTACATTAGACATTAAGTAATATCAGTAACTAAGGAATAAGGAGAGTAACACAGCTCAGAAAAGAACAGTATGGAGATGATTTCATAAACCCTTGTAGTCAAAGTTGCATATTCTTGTAGGAACCCTTCATTTTGTTTTATAAAGTTTGTAATGCTTCAAGATTCTTTTAGAGTTGTCTCTCCTGATAAAGAGACAGTGGTTGTGAAAGATGACTGCTCCATTTTATGTCATGGTTTGTTCTGTATAACCAATAGATAAAAACTAATTCTCCCTTTACTAATAAAAATAGGAAAAACTTTCAGTTAGGATCGTGTCCAGAGACCAACAAAAAACAAAAACAAACAAACAAACCAACAAACAATCACAAGGAAAACATCTTGCAATAGCTTAAAGAGGACTGTTTTTTTTCTCTTTTTTTTTTCTTTTATTCCTATGTAACAAGAAATCCAGTGACAGAGACTATTAGCCTAGAGTAAGAACTCAGCACTATCCTCCAGGAAGCTGGTTCTTCCTATCTCAAAGGTTGGTCATCTTTAGCATGTTGGCTTTTGTCCTCATGGCTGCTAGTCATTGCTGCTCTAGTAGGCTTTATTTCTGTAGCTTGGGTAAGAAGAAAGGGAAGAGGAAAATCTATGCAGCAGTATTTGTTTTATTTAGAAAAAATAAAATAAAATTTCCACATGACAATATCCCTCCCTTAGCAGACCTGTACTTATGTCTTCTGCAACAGAACTGATTTCCATGGCCCCCAGGCTATGAGGGAGTTTGGGAAATTAAAAGGAAAGGAAGAAAATAGTTTAGAAAAGTTGTTCAGTGAACCAAACTTCAATGTTTGTCACAAGTTATTAGTACTGTTATCTAGCTGTGGAACAATACTACATTGATGTTTCACTATATTTAATTATATATTTATTCCCAAGACTCCTGCTCACCTTTATACACCATTCATATAAATTCAAAGTATGTGATGGTGAATTTTATGTATCAACTCAGCTAGGCTATAGTACCAAGTTATTTAATCAAACACTTATCTAGGTTTTTCTGTAAAGGTGTTTTGTAGATATGGTCAACATCTAGAAACAGTTGTCTTTAAGTAAAGTAGATTACTCTCAATATTGTGGGTGGGCCTCATCTAATCAGTTAAAGTCCTTAAGAACAAAACTTAAGTTTTCCTGGAGAAGAAGACATTTTCCAAGACTGCAGCATCAACTCTTGCCTGAGTTTCCAGCCTGGTGGCCTAACCTACGATTTCAGACTCAGAATTACAGCATCATGTCCTGCCCGAGTGTTCAGCCTGCCAGCCTGCCCTACAAATTTCAGACTTGCTGGCTCTCCACCCAAATCTCAGGAGCTAATTCTTAAAAGAAATTCTTAAAAGAATTCTCTCTATAGATAGATAGATAGATCGATAGAGATATAGAAAGATAAGATATATAGATATAGATATCTCCTTTTGGTTCTGTTTCCCTAGAGAACCCTGACTAATTCGAGGTATAGATTCAATCACGTGAATAGGTTCATTTTTTGCAATGTTATATATGAAAATTTATCAAGTGACTACTAATTATGTTACCTAGGCAAATAATGTTACCTTGTTATGACTTAACATTGTATGTTTGCCACTGTGCAGGAGACAGCATCCAATATATAAGAAGATATTACCACTGTGACTTTGATAAAAGAAAATTCACAGAAGGAAATGCATTTACATAATGTGTTATTAAATGGGTTATTATATTTAATGAAATTAAAACAATGCCTGGCACATAATAAGTACTATATAAATGTTCATCTTCTCATTATTATTACAATTATCATCATAGTCATCGGGAAACACAAAGCACATTGACACTGAGATGATTAAAAAAGGAACATCTTTGTTCCTGAGCTATGTGGCATATGTTTTAAGGCAATAAACTATCAACTCCACTACTAATGGAACTAATAGGTTAAGTTTCCCATGTTGCTTGAATATTTCCCCAGGAAAATTAAATTTTCTTAATAGAAAATCTAATTTTATCTCAAGTAACTTGAAAATCTTAATTAGTGACACAAAAGCCATGTTAAAATTACTTAGATCAGAAATAAACACGTCACTATACCAAAATAAACAAATTGAAGAGCTACTGTAGTTTAGTTGACATTCCATGCAGAGTATCTTGATAAAATAAGATACGAACAGCAATTTCAAAAGGAAAGAGTCAACATCAATCACATAAATTAAATTGATTAACTTTCATACTTAATCAATCACAGGCATGAATCTTACACGATCTACTGGTGACCTCAGTTACTTTGTTTAATCATGCACACCAATATCAGTGCAATGCTTGATTTTCCAATTAAAACAACTTTGCAATTAGATCTAATTAATGTGTTCCAATTAAATAGGTTAAATGCAGCAGTATTCAATACATGTAACCCCCTAACTATTCTCACAGTGAAAAGGTTCTCTAAAATTGTTTGGATAAGCAATCCTTTTGGTGCCACAGCTTAACAAAAGAAGTAAGAAAAGGTCAACAGTTTGGCTCAGAAATAACATAAACCAGATTGACAGAGAAGAACAAGCATCCCAAATTTCTTAGTTGTCTCTTGGATCATCACATAAGCCCTTCGTGATAACCCCATTAACAATATGCCAATGGAAGTATTTGTTAAAGGAATATTTGCCCTTTTCACAAAAGAAGACTTATCCCCACTTGGAGTTATGCAATTTTATAGGTGTTTTTTCATAAATTTTATATGAAGAAAATACGGTTTGTTGGGATTTTGAACCAGTAAACTTTTCCTTTGGCCTTTGGGTAAAGTAATACACAGTGGGTTATCTTTTTAAAGCTTCCTGTAAGGAGAAATGTAGGTTGACAATATTTGTTTGTTTGTTTTTAAGCCTTTGATTTATAGGATTTTGACTTTAGACACCCTCCTCCCCCATCTCCCAGTTTCCTTTAAGCAAGAGAGCCCCTGCTCTGATTACTATATTGCAATGAGTATAAGTAAGTCCCCTTGGAGAATTCACTGCTCACAGAGAACTATTAGTCGCTGAGAAATCACACCAAGTAAAACCCAGCTCTGAGAGGCCTCTGGGGGATGAAAGAGGAGCTACACAGCATTTGCTTCATTCCCATGCTAGATAAAATAGAGGTATAGTAGAGCCCAGTCTTTCCATTAGACCATTCTGCTACATGTGTATTCTCTTTGAATTCTTCTTCAAAGTTTCTCTTGCCTCTACCTTAATATAAAGTAAACTACAAAACAAGTGAACATAGTTGTTATACTATAAGCATGCAGTATTTGATTTTTTTTCAGGAAGCTACTTTTTTCAAACATTAAGGATATTTTTGTTTTGTTTTCTGTTTTTTATATCTTAGTTCTTTTCTCCTTTCCTTTGCCTTCACTTGCTATGAGAATATATTCTAATTTTGAAAATGCCTTGATTTTAAAATTATCAATGTACAACCTGGAGTTCAATAAATTTATCTTGATCACTGGTATAGATGCTTTTACATATTTTGAAAGTAAACTATAATGCTATGTATTATATTAGGCAAAGACATCCCATTCTAGATGTTTACCCAAAAGAGCAAATAAACACAACCTTTCTTGACTTTCAAAAGAGGAGAGATTGTGTTTTCATGTAGCCCCAAAACTTATATTCACCACTACATAGTTATTAGTGTATCATGCTTTATATGTAAAAATGGACTGGATCATATTTACAAAATTTGTAATTTTTTTTTGAAAATCAAAAACAGATATAAATATTGTAATGCTCACTTCAGACAGGACAGGAGTCTCATTTTTAAACAGGAGTTCTTTTGGGAAAAAAATGTGCTTAGCTGTACTCTAGCTATATCAAGATTAGTATACAATCTAGGCCTCTCTCAATCACATATAAATTATTCCATTAACTTGTCTCAGTCTAAGATCATTTGGTTGTAAGGAAATAGTTAGCTTACATTAAAAAAACAAACAAACAAGCAAACCAAAAAAAACAACAAAAAAACCCTCAGTCTCAGAAACAAAATTTTATGTGGACCTTACAGGATCTAAAATAACTGTTGCTAGGAATTCAATAGTTTCTCCTTCTCTACAGGGCTTCACATTCTACCACCTCTAATAAATCCTAGATGGTATCAAGTGGTTAAGTGCATGAGCTCTAGAGCTAGACTCCTGGAATTCAAACTCCTATTCAGCCATTTTCTGTCCCTATAATCTTCAATAAGTTATTAAACCAATTTTTGCCTCAGTTCCATCATATCTAAAATAGCACTGACCTCACAGATTTATTTTCCAAACTATGAATTATTCCTTATAAATCAGAGGGACCCAACGTTTTTGGCACCAGGGACCAGTTTCGTGGAAGACAATTTTTCCATGGACAGGCATGGGGGGATAGTTCAGACGGTAATGTGACGGATGGTCCAGGCAGTAAGGGGAGTGATGGGGAGTGGCAGATGAAGCTTTGCTCGCTCACCTGCCATTCACCTCCTGCTATGTGGCCCGGTTCCTAACAGGCAGTGGACAGGTACCAGTCCACGGCCCGGGGGTTGGGGACCCGTGTTATAAAGCACTCAGAGAAGTATGTAGCTAGTAGTAAGCATTCAATGAACAATGGCCACTATCTTCTACTTTTCTATTGCTCATTATTTCAAGTGACTTTAAAACACAACAATTTGACTGTAGACTGTAGCAGCCTTTAAATTATATACTCTAAGGACAAAAAAAAAAAACTTAAAACCTTTTACGTAGTAATAATGTTGTCCATAATTTTGAAGATGGATTTTTGAAGCTGTTGTGTTGTATCACAGGACAAAGCAAATGAGTAACTAACTGTATTCTATAATTTCTGTTATTGACAACTTTGCCAACCAGGTTTCTGAGCCTGGAGAAAAGGAAATACAGATATAAGGTAGTACAGGTTAGATAAAATCCTTGTGGTCCTGAATTCAATTGGAAATGGAAGAATGGCCTTATGTATTTTATCTTTAAAGAGTACATAATGTACTTTCTCTTAAAAAAAGAAAAAAATTCCTGAGTCTGTCCACCGAAAAGGCCTAGAAACCATGTCAAACCTGGTAGCAATGAGCACCTACTACTGAGATTACAGTCTAACAAAACTACTTCTGGGTAAAAATAGCCAGATCTCCTTGAAGAAATTAGTTGGGCCCACGTCTAGATCTGGAATGTGCTTGATAAACTGCAACATTTTGTCACACCAGAAAACAAGAAGCTATGAAGAACTGTAAGATCATGCAAAAAAAAAAAAAAAAAAAGGCTCAGGTGCCAACTTGAAGAGTTGCCAGAGTGGACATTTGGAACATTAATATGAATAAAAAATTCAATGAATTGAATCACATCAAACATTTTAAAATTCACAAATTGATATTAATATTCCCCTCTCCCTTCTCTCCTCAAAAATATGCAACTGGAGTAAGCTAGTTACCAATCCATGATTTTGGAAACTGGCCAATGAAGAGAAAAAAATCAAGCTTTGATTCCACGGTTTCTATATGAACTGTTATCACTGGTTATAGAGTAGATATGCATGAGTTTCTTTCTATATAACAGTTTCAGTCCATAATTGGAGAAATGATAGAATTAGAATATAATCATTGTGCAACCCCTAATGAATGACGGAACTGGACATTGATCTGTGATGGCTGCTAACATCACAGAGAGGAAGTATTAAATTGCTCCTGGTGAGAGAACACAGCTCCACTCTGAAGAAATACTGTCAAAAAATCAAAGCTGAATCTGATAAATCCTCTAGATCAGCACTTTTCAGTAGAACTTTTTACCGTTATGGGAATATTTAAATTAATTTTAAATAGCCACATGTATCTAGTGATTACCATACTGGAGAGTGATTTAAGGGAAAATAGGATAGAAGAAAATATGAAAAGTTACCATAGGAATGTAATCAGCGAAATTTAAACTATGGGAATCTCCTCAGCTATAAAAGGGCTGGGGAGAGGCGGGGGGAGAAATATTCCTAAAGACTAATGGAACATAAGTGACATACCAATGAAACGACATGTGAACCTTTTTGGGATACTGACCAAGTAAATAACATATAAAAAAAGGTAAATAACATTTATGAGAGGATCGGTAATTTCAATACTACTAAATATTTCACAATATTTGAAAAATTATCCCTTTGAGGTACAAGAATGGTACTACGGTTAATTTTTAAAAATAATTATGCTTTAAAGATACACACTCATTTATGGATGAAAAAAATATGCTCTCTGGGATTTACTTCAAAATAATAGGAGAAGAGAGGAAGCAGATGTAGATAAAACAAAAAACATGTTCATGTCTGTCTTGGTAATTACTGAAGTTGAAACGGCTATGTGTGGATTCAAAATAAGTGTCCCTCTGATTTAGTAAATGTAAATAATATACTATATATAATTAAACATTTACAAATGTATTAATGAATATGATATCACAAGTTATTTTAAAAGGGGAAGGTTTGAGGAGATAATAAATCATTCGAAATGGTACCAGTTTAGTACTTTCTAGCAATAAACCAAACATTCTGTCAAAGAATCAGGCATTGAACCAATAAACTTAGGTAAAAAGTATTTTAATAATTTACTTTTTTCATTTTTGAAAATATTCACAGTCTTAGATGTGAAAAAAAAACACTGAATGGAGTTAGAAACTACATAAAAGAACTTAGAAAATACATATAATGTTCACTCTTTTTTAGATCTCTATGATAATATATCTAAGTATAAAAATTAACTTTATTGTTGGCACAGATGATTTGGAGAACAGTTTGGGACTGCAAGAGCAGCTGATTCAAATTCTTCCCCTACCTCTTGATCTTGGGATCCACATTTGCTGAGATAGGTTTTCAAAGTAGGTAATTAACTAGTTGCAGGAGTCTCAACAGCAGAGATAGAGATATGATCCCCCAGGTTTTAAGCTAGAAGACAGGCCCTTAGCTCTAACCAACATTTGCTTATCATACAGAAAACAGAAGAGAAGAGTGAAACTGTCAAGTAAGCAAGAGCTCAGGAATGGATGTTACTCATATTTGTCCCTTCCCCAAAGTCACCAGTTAAAGTCTACCTCTTTTCTCTGGGGAAGAAATGAATAGCAAAGCATAAAAATAAGAACAGAAGCTAGTTTCCCAACACTTCTGAAAGAGTAAAAGTTTAACTTTGTAAAGAGAAAGGCAAACCGGGAGAAGAATAACATGATCCTGCTCACCACACACATACCATAATGAGCTACATAAAGATGCCAAGGAAAAAGGAAGGAGGCATATGACTGGTGGAAAAAGGCTACAGAACATGGTGTGACTTACAGACTTAATAGAAAGTAGATAAATGGGAAGGTCACTGAAAATTATTCATAAAACTTACTTCAAATATTTAATATTTACAAAGAAATGCTACACACACACACACACACACACACACACACACACACACACACCCCACAAAAGAAGAGCTTGGCATCTGTCATTCTAAGTGCCTCTGAATGCCTACAATGGCATGGACACACTGCCTCTGTAATCTGCAAATGGGCTCTCATTCTCACATCCAAGACATAGTGTTGGACATATCTTCCAGAAGTTAAACATCTGGGATATATGTCTCCTCTTATAGAAACAAACAAACAATGTTTTTGATACCCTTAGCCCAATGCTCCTCATACCTCCATCTGTCAACAAGCAATGTTTTCAAGAGAACATCCAATTCCAGATCTTCACTGTTACCTGAAATACATTTAATAAATGACTTCTTCACTCCCTCCTTGCTTGCTAGCAAATGAAGAGGCAATTGATTCACTTGTTTAAACTGCACAACTTATAAATGGCCCAGTATCATTGTGAGTAATGTTCTTCCAGTTCTGCCGAAGTTATACATTTGACCAAAAAGAAAGTGTTGGAGTCACCAGAGTCATATCCATATAACATCTCACCATCAGAGCCCCAGCCTCTGAACACCCATTTCTGACTGCATTCCAAAATTTAACTGCATTCCATATGCCGAACCCATCAAAGTTTATTCAGCACTTGTCAAGAGAAATAGTGGAACAAGTGGTGATTAATAGTCAAACTGAGACCCATCTCTGCTGATATCTGTAATATAAGTACAAAATGAAAATGACTTCCTTCTTACTAAGAAGAAAAAAGGACCATTTTGTTTAAGGGAATTTATGTTGGGATAGTTCCTTTTGATTTTATAAAAATCCGAAAAGAGAAAATAAATCCATGTAAACTGGATGAACTGGTTGGTCTGGGCTTGTTCTACTGGGAGGCTAGAAACTGGGACATGCATTCCAGGGGAAACAGCAATGGTCACTGGGGAATAAATAGCAAATCTAAGTAATGGTGAGTGGGAGTAATCTGTTTAGTGTCACAGGGTGAAAGATAAGATTTAAGAAGAATAAAGTTGGGATATGTATTGGATTCAGATTATGAGGACCACAGCCTCTAGGATGAGAATTTGAGATATTTCTCCTCCCAAAGAAAACCAGTGAGAGAGTTTTAAAAATGGAGTTAACTAATTAAACCTGACTTTAATAACAAAACTTGGACATTAGAAGAAGGAGTTGGAGGGATCGAAGAGTGGAAATACAGACATCGGTTAGGAGGTTATTGCCATAGATTAGGTATGCACTAATAAACGCCTGAAATATGGCAATGGAAATTAATGTAGGCATGATAGGCAAATCAAGAAGACATTACTGGGTTATGTCCAATGCATTTGGAAGCGAGTACCAGTGTTCCTTTAGAGGCAAAGATACCAATTTTTACAATCAAATAATTAATGTTGAGGTTTGGAAATTTTAATTGAAGATTGCAGAAAATAATGCTAATAAGGATAATGAGAGTTTTGTGGTATTTTGAGGCGCACTGGTGATCTTAGCATGTCACCCATATCATAGTTTTATCAGCTGCTTATTGATGGTAAAAATAAACAAACGAAACCCCAAACTACCAAACCCAAATGTTACCTAACCTTATCAATGCCTCTTTTACATTTATGTCCCTATTAGAATGGCTCTGAATTCCATGCATTTTCAAGAACTTAGCTCCCTAAAAATGTTCCTCACTTATTTCTTGGATTCCCCAAAGACATATCTTTGACACATAATTCAGTGTCAGAGTCACCAATTTATGCCCATGATATTCTTTGCCTGCTCTAGAATTCACTTATTAACTTCTAATGCTTTTAAGTCATTTGAAGGCAAATCACTTCCAAATCAATGGCTAAAACTGCTCATGGATCTTATGAAGTAAACACCAGTGGTCATGTCAGGAGTCTTGTTTCCTTATGCTTCCAATACTGCAGCTTTCATGGTGCCAGTCGGAAGTGATGAGGATATTTGCCTTCTCCTCAGATCTATACCTCACTATATCACAGGGATCATGAAAAGGATCTGCTTTAGCCCAAATTCTCAATAACTCAGAAAAAAATTTTTTTCAACTTCTGGTTCATACCCTTCTAAACATATGCAGTCAAATCTCATTTGAGCAGAGTAGAAAAAGAGGCAAAAATATGTTTTTAATGTCTAATTCCTTTTCCTTCTCAAAACCCTGTCCCTAAACAAAACTCTTCTCAAATCATTACATGCAAATAGAAACGTGAGTCTGTTTGTGGTCTGGAGTGAAGAGGGAGATGATGCTTCAGGTTTGAGAGGGGAAACTGATTTCACCTCATCTAAAATCCCTTATGCGGGACTTCCCTGGTGGTGCAGTGGTTAAGAATCCACCTGCCAATGCAGGGGACACAGGTTTGAGCCCTGGTCCGGGAAGATCCCACATGCCATGGAGCAACTAAGCCCATGCACCACAACTACTGAGCCTGTGTCCCACAACTACTGGAGTCTGCACACCTAGAGCCAGTGCTCTGCAACAGGAGAAGCCACTGCAATGAGAAGCCCGCGCAGCGCAATGAAGAGGAGCCCCGGCTCACTGCAGCTAGAGAAAGCCCGCGCGCAGCAACGAAGACCCAACGCAGCCAAAAATAAATAAATTAATTAAAATCCCTTACCTGGAGTCTGTGGGGCATAAGTGTTTCAGAATTCAAAAAGTTTTTGATTTAGAAAAAAAGCATCACCTATAACACCACCATTAATATGTCTTTAATGTATGACTATTCACACACACAAAAAAAGACTATGCATCACTTCTATCAGATCAAGAGAGGTTTTGATACCAAATGATTTTTTTTTAATATTTAGGGCTATTTGGATTTTAGAATTGCACATAAGAGATTGTAGACTACATCATGGTCTGATAGGCTGTTCATGAGACAAAATAGCTTTGCCTACCATTGCTATTTGCTGCTATTAGGTGCTTCTTCAGTTTGCATGGTGGTGGAAAATGATCTTCAGTTAAATGTCCCAGGGCTTTTCTTTTTTATAGATGATTTCAACAGTGTGATCATTCATCAAGATTGAAAATACCAGAATTTACTTTACCATCTTTCCTTTAGCTTTACATTTACACTTAAATTAATTTTCCCCTCATGTTAGGAAAGTAAAATCTACCTTGAAAATTTCATTTGAATAGTCTTATATAGCTTTTAGATTTGTATACAGCAGCTGGAGGATAATTTTTTTTATTATATTTATGCAGTATATAATAGAGATGTATTGGATTTTAGAGGATTCAATAAAAATGGACCAAGGTACAATGTCTAAAATGACTGGTCACAAAAGGTAGGGTGAAGGCTTTATGTATCATATGGAGAGAAAGACTGAATTCTAGCTTGTTTGTCTTTGCTGGGGCCTGACTTCCTTTTTGTTAGCTCAATCTAAACACCACATTTTTGTGAATATGCATCACATTCATTTTGGATTATTTAATTTAACTTCCTTTCCAGATGAACTAGCTTTATTAAATGCTTGCCATGGATGGGCAAACAGAGTTTATGCAGGCTATAAATATCTATGATTAGTTTGGTATAGTATATTGCAATCTAAGGTGTAGCAATTATGCATAATGTTTTCTCCCAAGCTTGATAAACCATTTGGGGAAAAAACAAAGTAAAAAGCCCAAAACAAAAAACTAGAAAGTAATTTATGCAAACCACATGAATGTACGATATTTTCAAACCTTATATTTCTCGGACATCCTGGTCAGCAGCACATATACGTACAGAATTTAGTTCTAAGCTAAAGAGAAGAAAATAAGTTTGACTCTGTATACCTTAAAAATGGATATAGTTTAGGACTTCCCTGGTGGCACAGTGGTTAAGAATCCACCTGCCAATGCAGGGGACACGGGTTCGAGCCCTAGTCCGGGAAGATCCCACATGCCGCGGAGCTACTGAGCCCGCGCGCCACAACTACTGAAGCCCGCGCGCCACAACTACTGAAGCCCACGCTTCCACAACTGCTGAGCCCATGTTCCACAACAAGAGAAGCCACCGCAATGAGAAGCCTGCACACCGCAATGAAGAGCAGCCCCCGTTCACCACAACTAGAGAAAGCACGCGTGCAGCAACGAAGACCCAACGCAGCCCAAAATAAATAAATAAATAAATGTATTTAAAAAAATGGATATAGTTTAAAAGTTATATTACCTGTGTTACCAGTTTTGATCCTTCCAACATAGTTACTAATTTTGTTTGGACACTTAGGCCACTTTCCAAAACTGAATATCCCCACACATATTTATCTACTGTATCTATTATTCTAATATATCTGGTACATAAATATAGTGTTTAATGTGCCTACATTGCTGAGCTTTTACATACTCTCTAGTCTTAAATCTCTAGCCACCATTAGGATAGTATATTGTATGCTATACATATACATATACATATATGGCATACATCCCTTGTATGAAACAGTCTAGAAATTTTAAATAGAATTAAAAACTTATCCCTGCTTTTCAAGGACTCAAAATGTACTGAAGAAGATAGAACATGTATATGTAAACATGATACAGGGTAGACTGTGTTAAGTGCTTCCATAAAGACCTATCTGAAATATAAAGTGGTCCAGATGAGGGAGAAATGCATGCCGTTGGGTAGAACTGGGATTGGGTTTGGAAGGATATGGAATCTGAATAGGGTCTTGAAGGACAAATAGGACTTTTAGGAAAAAAGAAAAAAAAGAGATGAAAAAGTGGGATTATTCCAGTTGAATGAATCACGCAAATAAAATTACAGAGATGAATTATTTCATGATGCAACTGAACCACGGGGGATAGAGGAAAAATGATTCTGGGCTAGATTTCCTATTGCATCTCAAACTGAATATTTTCCAACATGATATTTATATTATCTACTACCCCCAACCATTCTCTCAGTTCTCATGCCCAAAATGTCAATAATCGTTTTCATTTCACTGTATTTAATATTCACTAATTTATGCCCACTCATATATTTAATTCACACATGCAATAATATTTTAAATACCTACTATGTACTAGACAATAAAGATTTAAAACATGAATAAAATGAGAAGCTTTCTCTTGATAAATTCAGAGGAAAATTGGTTTTCTTTCTTTTCACTTCAAATTCCTTTATTGATGATGCTTATAACTGTGCATTTGGATGTGAGCAGGTAAATAGTAGGTCTAATAATATTAGTTACAACTAATTTGGTTGTAAGTGATAAAAACATAACTCAAATTAGTTTAGGCAGAAAGAAGGATATTGATTTAAAATATACTAGATTATCTCATATAATTAAACAACTAGAAATACAGAGTTCATCTGGGCTTCAAGTTTAACTGGACACAGGGCATCCATAAGTCTGGGTTGCCTTCACTGCTCATTTTGTACGTACCTTGACTTTATTCTCTCACACTATGGCTTTGCTTTATATGTATAGAAGGAAATGTATCTGTCAACAGCTAACAAGCTTCACATGCCTTAGCTATTACTATCAACGAGGACAGAGGGAGGACTCTAACTTAGTCTCAGATTTTAAAAAACATAATAAAAAATTACAGGGATTGACTCTCAGAATCCATTTCTAGAAGTATCAGTTATGAGAGAATTAAGAATAATATAGCAGAAATTTGGCAACTGGAAACTTTCTCTGTTCCCATTGAATTATCAGCCAGGCAGCCACATCCATTCAGGTCAACTATAAATAATGAATACTACACAACTGGAAGGACTATGTTGGCATTGTTTACCACTACATCTCCAGAGTCTACAAGTTAATTATATAATTGTTTCTCACAATTTACAGTATTGTCAGAGACATTCCAGTCAACTTCTCTAGATAATGCATCTTTATTTCTAAACTGAGGAAATAGAAAGTGACATTTCTGTGATTAAGAAAATCTACTAGTTTTATATGAATCGTTTAGAGAATTGTGATAACCTAATATCCACGGTTCACTTTAGGAGAGCTATGGAAAAGAATGCTGCACAGCCAATTGGCATTGTGTTTAGCAAAAGATCCTTAAAAAGTAATGCATGAAGTAAACTTAGTGTGGTTATCATAAACTATAGAATGTGAACATCATTTTTAGTAATTCAATAAGTTAGCTGCCTTTCTCTGTGTTTACTGTAAGTTTAATAATCCGTTCTTCAAGAATATAGGAATATTGAGAATAATTCTGCTCTCTGTTCAAGAAAATATATAACAAATACATATAAATAATGCCAAATTCTAGTTTACATTATTTTATTTTATCTAAACCATATGACATGGATGTATACTTGCTTCAAAATAAAGTGCGTAATATATGTTTTAACTAGGGCTGATATACTTCAAATTTTAAAATTCCACTCCCGGGAAAAACATGTTATATGTGTTAAGTTTCCTTCTGTGCCTAGAGTTTATGATGTGAATTTGGAAGTGACTGTTAATTATTGATAATTTTTAAAAAAATAGATTAAATTTGGAATGTTTTTTCTTCCTTTTCCAGGAAAATAAGGAGGTATTTCTTTTCTTTAGCAAAATTATCTCTATCATTGGCTCTACCTCAGCTGTTTAGGTCTCTTCAGAGGATTTCAAAATAGTGGGTTTTTCTTTATACTCTATTTCATCTCATCACTTTTGATAATGATAATTATTACTATATTTTTTATTATAAAAAATGAACCAACCTCTGCTGAATGCTTTCTTTGTGCCAGACCCTGTACTTAATATTGTTACTCATTGGCTTATTATTTAATGTCTATTCATACATTTCTCCATTCAACATTTACTGAGCTCCTACAGTGTTTTAGCACAAAAAAATTCTCTGTCTTCAAGATCCTTATGGTGCAGTGAAAGAATATTAACTAAACAGATAATATATGGTGTCCAGTAATGAAAAGACCTATGAAGGAAAAAAAAGGCAGGCTAAAAGATAGAGTGGCAGGGGCTGCTTTTTTTTTTTTTTTTTTTTTTGCGGTATGCGGGCCTCTCACTGCCGTGGCCTCTCCCATTGCGGAGCACAGGCTCCGGACGCGCAGGCTCAGCGGCCATGGCTCACGAACCCAGCCACTCCGCGGCACGTGGGATCTTCCCAGACCGGGCCACGAACCCGTGTCCTCTGCATCGGCAGACGGACTCTCAACCACTGCGCCACCAGGGAAGCCCTGCTTTTTTTAGATGGCATGTTGACCACAGACCTGAATGAAATGAGGAAGTAAAATATATGAATACCTGGGAAAAAGAGGGTTTCGGACATTGAGGCCAGTAGTTGTGAAGTCTGAAGAGAAAGTTCCGGAGAGTTGTGCATGGGAGAATAACATCATTTGGCTTATACTGATCAGTGGTGGTTAAGAGCACAGCTTCTAAGGTCAGACTAGACTCCTGAGTTTGGATATGTGCCAACAGACCCTGGCTACATGGTCATGGCAAGTTACCTTAGCTCTCTGGGCCTGTTTCCCCATTTATATAAAAAGGACCATACACATTCCTTTCTCGTAGTTTGGAAATAAGGATTAAGTGAGGAAATCCACATAGATTAGCAGAGTATGTGGCACATAGTGAGTGTCCGAGAAATGTCTGCTATTACTGTTATTGCATTAGTTTTCTTATTGTTGCAAGACAAGATTGTTTTCCTGCCTTAAGGTAGGGCTATAATCTATGGTTCCTACCTTATGGACAGAACTTCTAGAGCAACTGCACAGCTGAGAAGTATATACTATCATACACCTGGGTCTACTGAGGTGAGGGCTCTCATTTGGGGGAACTCTACACTCTCTTTAATTGCTTTCCATCAAAGGAACAATAAACTGAGGATGATTAAATTAAGTGAACTGGAGAAAGGCCATTACTAATGTAAATCATTATAAAAGCTTCAGTAGGCAAAGAAGTAGAAAACCAGAGAATATAATGTAGTATATTTGGATGGTCTTCTGGTAGACAATTAAATTGCTAAAAGTAAAACAGTACCATTAATAATTGCACATTTTGTTTAGTATATAATTATTCACTGTGGCCTTGCTATTTATCTTCATTCACCTTGTACGCAGTGCTTAAGGAAGGGAATGCTTCTTTGTCTCTTTAAGATTAGAGTGCCAGATGAAAACATTCATCCCTCCATAAGAGGATAAGGAATACTTACCTCCCTGGAGATAACAAATATGGTGACTTATTACATGTCTAATATCTCAAGTGAAAAAGCTATTTCTGGACAGAAAATTTTGAAAAACAGTGGTGAATTATGGTAGATTATAATGGTTCTAAAACAGCCCAATTCTCTACTCAAAATATGTCACAAATTAAGAAAAAAATAAAGACTATTCTTTAGCAAAATGCTTAAAGCCACTACCCAATAATTACTGTGTGACTACTTACCAAACACGTAATCATAGCCTCTGTTTATAGAGTTTCTTTCAGTTGCAAAGAACTTTCACGGTCACTACTTTTTCTGACTAATAGTAATAATACCTAAGATTTACTGAGAGTACTTCCTATGTGCCAGATACTTTCCATAAATTATCTCCTTTAATTCTCACAATAGCTCTGATGTGGATTCCATTATCCCATAATTTACAGATCAGAAACTGAGATTCAGAAATGCTAAGTAATTTGCTTAAGCTTTCACAAGCAAATCCAGTTTTACAAATCCAGTTCCCAAATCTTCTCCTTAAATATGACTCTACACAGTTTCTCTTACAAATTTAGCCTCTGGCAAGATAACAGGACAAGAATGATTGTTCTCTTAAAAAAACAAACAAAAAACCTTTTAAGTAATTTTTAAAACAGCATCCAAGAAGTTAAGTAATTTGAACAAGATGGCATAGTCTATCAGAGGCAAGCAGGACAAAAATTTCATCTGAGAAGTATGAAGAGTCCTTGACTTCAATGAGTAATAGCCAGGTGTGCCCTTTCATGCAGTCACAAAGCAGGAAATAAAAATAGAACAAGCCCAAGATTTTTGGATTTAGAAAATATTTCCCAACCAATTAAAGTTTCTATCTATATAAAAGTGGACTCAATTCCTACCTCAAAGCTAAATTAAGTTTACTTTGAGCTAATTTTTTTTCTGAAATTGTCATCTTGCTCATTCCTTCTAATTATTTTGGTCACAGCTCAAATATCATATTTTCTTTTTTTTTTTATTTTTCTCCTTTCTCCATTCAGGGCCTTCAACTACACATCTATTAGGCTGTTTGAAGTTGTCCCACAGCTTACTGATGCACTTTGCTTTTTATTTTTTAAATTTCTTTTTTATCGATGTGTTTTATTTCAGATAGTTTGTACTGTGATGTCTTCAAGTTAACTAATCTTTCCTTCTGCAAAGTCTAAGCTGCCTCATCTGATTACTTTTTCACCTCAAAAATTGTAGCTTAATACTAGAGTTCAATTTGAGTCTTTTTATATCTTGTTTGCCTTTATTCAACCTTTTGAACATAAGGGAAATAGTTATAATAACTGCTTTAATGTCTTTGTCTGATTCAAATATCACATTTTCTGATAGATTTTCCCTGACCCCCTACATAAAGTAGCAACTCTCTTCCTTATCTCAATCATTCTCTGTTGTATAACTATCACACTTATACATTATCTGTTATACACTTATACATATACTGTTATGAGCACATATTTTATTTATTTTCTTGTCATTATCTGTCTCCATTACTAGAATGTGAGTTAAATGACAGTGTTACTGAAACAGAAACAGAACTAAAACTGAGTTCCTCTGTCAAGTTTATGATTAACCTTTCAATCTAAAACTTTATTCCCTTGTTCCACACCCATTCCTCCTCAAGACTGAAGAACATCAAAGAAAAGAGGCGATTGAAACTGTGCAGGAGGTGAGTGGTGAGTGAGCAAGCGAGCGAAGGTTCATCTGCTGCTCCCCATCGCTCGCATTACCTCCTGAACCATCCCCATCCCAGTCCGTGGAAAAATTGTCTTCCATCAAATCGGTCCCTGGTGCCAAAAAGGGTTGGGGACTGCTGGTTTAAATGAGTACCTGGGCTCATAGCAGATACTCAATAATTATTTAGTGACTGAATGAATGAATGGATGGATGGATGCATTTGATACAAACAATGAGTTCTAAAAAACAATGTAGTCACCAATGTGTGTGCTTATGTATATATTATACGGATAGAAACAGATACAGACACATACACACACACACTCACACACACACATTTTTAAATCTGCAGCTCTGTTTTGAACTCTAGATCTTTAATTAGTAATCAGATCACCAACCAATTGATAACACTTGGAAAGAGGCCTAATGAAAATATAAATTCAAAGTTGTCTTTAATGAAGGACAAAAAGTCAAGAGAGGAATAAAAATCTGTCCTTCAGACTTCATTAGGAAGCATCTCAAGCCCATCAGATTCATAAGTACTTCAGTGTTTAAGTTTGGGAAGCAATGCAAGAAGATTCAAAAAACAATGAAATGACTGGAAAGCATTTAATGAAATAGTCAGGTTAAAGGTTAGAGTTTAAAAGAATCCTCAAGGTACCTTAGAAATCATTTAAACAAAAGAATATAGATCTGTCACTGAATCAGGGTATTCAAATATTTTTGTTGCTTTCCTGTTTAAATCAAAACAGGCAATTATATATGTTCAAATAAAAAAATAAGTGACTTAAAAGCTGTATGTCTGAGTGAATAACAGACACACCAATTAAATGTAATTATGAAGCTTAGTTAACTCACATCCTCAACAAACAAAATCTCTAGTTAGGCATGTGACACAATTCTATCTTTGCATATTACCCATTAGTGGTTCTAAGAGGATTTGAGTCAAGTTTTGAAAAAGCTTCATGAAACTGCTTTTTATTGCTATCCTTGATCTCCTGGGCTTAAGCTTTCTTGCTATTAATCTACAAATTGCAGATACTGATAAAAGTGTGCATATGAACTGAGATACCAGTTTTGAAAGGAAGCAATATAATTCTATAGGCTCCATTACAAAATAACTGGATCTGGAATTGGGTGCAGCGAAAGTTTTCTGAGGAAATGACTCCAAATTTGATCTTAAGTATGAATAAAAGTTTGTTGTGATAAACAGGACAGGAGGGAAGTGGAAGCAGGCAAAATAGCATGACAAAGATTCCTAAGTTGCAGACAACATGGAGCTCAATGGAAATTGAAAAGCCCAGCTGGCCAGAGCTGAGAGGCTGAAGTAGCAAGAAGTGCTACATAATGTAGATGTAAAGGGCAAAATCATGTTGGCCCTTGTAATATTGGTTAAGGATTTTCTGCTTTTCTTTTGTAATAAGAGGCATTGAAAAAAAAATTTTTTTTCTATTCACAAAGAAAAAGCTCCAGTCCATCTTTTAATTTTTTTGAAAAATTCCTGACATTACAGAACTAAACTGAAATGTATTAATATTCCACTCTTACATTTCCATGACAAACAAAAAAATTTCATGAGCCAAAAAAACCCCCCAAAAAACAAAACAAAACAAAAACAAAACAGGGAGAAGCTTATAAAACTAAATATGGATCTCAGCATTAACAGCTGAACAGAGAAAGGAATTAAAACGCTTTAATTAAAAAATCACGAGTGGATGATAAAGTGTGTAGAAACTGAAAATTTACAAACTATTTAAAACCCGGAATCACTGACTGTTCAGAAACTACACAGATGGATCATGGGTGGTGGTGAACAGCAGAAAGGGATTATGGATTAGTCTGCATTGTTCTAGCTGCTCCCCATGCCACCCGTCTCCGAGGAAAGCCTGACATTGATTAGATATTGAGCCAGGCTAATGCTGGCAGCAGATCCAGTGATGGTAATCTGCCTATCAGTAGATCCTTTCACTGGGTTCGCAATTTTGATCTGTGCCCCAGACATCTGACGATCTCATTGATTTTGGCGCCTTGACGCCCGAGTACACAGCCAATCAAATTGTTTGGAATGGTGAGTTCATGAGAAGTAGTCTGAGCAGATGCATCCAAACCTGCACTGAATGCGGTCTTGCCATGCGTCATGGGAAAATGAGACTGTTGCATTGCCAACTGGTGCAGCTTGGTCAAATCTGGCTGTGGAATGGCATACTGTCCTTGAATGGTATAGGCCTCTAGAGGTGGTCCCTCCAGGTCAGGGTTGAGGCACATGGACGGGGTGGTGTGGGGAAAGCTCGCACTGTCGCTGCCTGTGCTGTACCTGTCCTGACCACCTGCAAAGATGACTGGAGAACTGGACGGCTTGGGCTGGTACGGGATGGTCACGCCCTTCAGGGGGGACTGGGAGAGAGTGTCCAACATGACCATGCATATCTGTTTCACACACTCAATGATGGACTGCAGAATGCCAGCAATAGTGATGGCCCCTCAGTTGAGCTGGGGAGCATATCCCCTGCCACCTGGACCTGAGCCCCTGTACTCTCACGTATTTCCTTGATCTTGCAACCACCTTTCCCAATGAGAGAGCCACACTGACTAGCAGGGACCACCAGCCTCAGGGTGACTGGGGGTCTACTGGCAGCTGTGCTATTGGTCATAGAGCTGCTGATGTCCTCTTCCATAGCAAAGGCTTTGAAGATGGCATTAGTGGGTCCAACCAAAGTGATAATCCTCTCAGGACAATTCCCTTCTGAGATGTTGATACATGCACCACTGTCCTCATGCATCTTCTTAACTGATTCTCCTTTCTTCCCAATGATACTGCCAACTTCCTTTCCATGCATAAGTAGCCGGATGGTGAATGTGACATTTAATCCACCTTCAATCACACCGGTGTCCATGTCGAGCAGTGTTCTGAAGAGCTGGACTCTGAGTGGTCAAGTCTTTGGTCACTGGTGGGGGTGAAAGCCAAAAACTGCAGGCGCGAGGCGACTGAGGAAAAAAGGAGAGCGGGCGGGAAGGGGAAGGTCGGGAGGCTAGGGCGGAACAATAGGGGTGGGCGGGAAGGTGAGGGGGGCCCCCCCGCGGGCGGGCCGGCAGCAGAGGGCGCAGGCTGCAGCTGCTCCGGCTGCTGCCTCTGCTGGTCTGGGCGCATTGAAAATTTTTAATGTGTGTGTTTGTGTGTGCATGAGGACAAAGAAGGTAATGTGTTAAGTCTGGGAAGTAGGCATCGATGGAGGAGAATCAGTTTCATCAGGTAAATTATGATTTTGGGGTGATATCAGGAGCAACAATGTAAGAAGACATGCCTTAACTCTTAATCACTTCCCTTTAAATCCTCCACTACAACACCAATTTCTAGTTTGTACTCAGTGGCTTCTTTAACCTGAGGAATTAATTTTCTAGTATGTGTAGCACTGGTCATTTCACTGTTGTTTCTCTCGGTGACTTAGATTGGACTAAAACCATTCTAAAGTCAAATAATGAGTGGAGTTAAAACCTGCTGGTTGTCTACCCAGCACCGCCCCCCCCCATTCTCTTTTCTTGGAGACGTACAAGTACTAGCCATCCCTGCCTCATGTAGCTAATGACCTCAGGGGAATATGGACAATCAGCCATTATAATGTTGTGAGGTCCAGTGTAAAATGAAAACGCAGGTCCCTTGTTTAAAAATTATTAAGACTTTCAAGATGATACTAGCAGTATACTAAACTAAGAATGGAACTCTTCCAAGCCCAGGTTCTTGTGCTACTGCATAGACTGCATGACTACGAGATTGGCCTTGGAAATTTGTCCCGTTGCATTCCAAGGAGTGAACTTGATTGGCCCAGCAATGGTTATGAGGCCAAAATCTCACCAATGAGGCAAGGGGGGGGGGGGGGGGGGGGAGAAGTAGTTTGGTCAGTGGTTTCTGGCAATTTGGCTATTTCTTAGGAGAGAATGAAGGAATAAATGATCTCTCTGTTTCCTTTTGTTATTCCTTCTGGATTTGATGGCTGGAAATGTTGCATCCGTCCTGAAGGAAGCAAATGTTTATGATGGCAGAGACCAGAAATAAAAAGAACTGGTAGAGTTGATCATACTGTTGTGCCAGAAAAAAATCAACCAAGCCTGACACTCATCATGAATCAAGACTTCCTATTACAGTGACAATACTGTTTCCTTGTCATTTGTCATTTTGAGTCAGGGATTTTGTTATTGAAAGGCAGAAGCATTCTAAATGACAAATATAATAAAGTCTTTCAAACTAAATTTGCTGAATGAGGTATTCCTTTTTTCAGTTAATAATATTTATTGCATTGTTAAATATTTTTAGAGCTGTACACTGTTAGAAGAAACGGGTATTACCTAGGATAAGAGAAGCTGGCCGTTCATTCCTCCAAAGATAAAGAAATCATATGACAAAAAAATAAAACGTAATAACATTATCTATGTTGACATACTCTAGGAGAATAAATGTGTAAGTGCAAGGTAACTGCCAGGTGAGGAACACTATTCCAGTTTTTGTTCTTCTAACATTAAATATGAATACGTATTTTGATACTATTTTTGTTAAGGAAGTTTTGGAATGAAAGAAGATATCATCCAGAGCTCTCAAAAGGCAAAGAAAACAACCACACACTGCTATCAGATAAGCAAGTGAAAGACAAGAGAACAGCTATGCAAATTAAGCAGACAAAATTATGTAAAACAAAAGTGAGAGTGTTTTCCCTGAAGAATTAGAGTAGCTATCCCAATCTGCAACACCCTCTCCATCCATTTCCTTCTGAGTTTGTATATGGTTACATACACCCTTTAAACTTAAAGAGAACACCAAAGGATCTATCCACTTTGCTTTTGTGAAGCTACAGGATGACAAAAACAAGACATTTTGGTTTCATTCACCCACAGTTATTTTTAGGAACTGAAGTGAGCACAACACATGATCACATCTAATTGTTTTGGGTCATAAAGGCAATAAAGAGGCAGAGTCAAGTTTGAATCCAGGTCGAACTCTGAAGCCTATGTTCTTAATTCCTGCAATTCAAAATCTTTGTTCATACATAAAGTCATAGCTGTAACAAAAGTAACCTCCTGGTGCTGAGCCAACAGAAGTAGAAGCAGAGGTTAACACAGAAAGGTTAGTTTCATCTTACTTGAAATGATTCTGTTCTTGAGTGAATCTTTAAAGGCTAAGTGGGAATTTTATATGTAAAACAGTAGTAAATAAACTTTTAGTCAGAAAGGGTAACATGTATAAATATTTACTGAAGTTAAATCTTATGATCCTGTGGGTGGTAGAACCTATTTAGGGAGGTTAATTTCACAATACTGTACAAGATGACCTGGGCCTGCTGAGACTAGGCAGTAGGTTCCATCCTGCACCTTGATTTAATCCCTGACCCAAAGAGAACTTAAAATCTTCTTGCAAAACAGGAAATTAAAAGGCAAAACGACAAATGAAAATAATAAACTTAAATAATGCTTTACTATAAAAGAAAGGAAATATATTCCATGGAAATACATGATTACTTTCCAAATGAATCATAGAGATGAAATTTTTAGATGTTCAAAATACACAGAAGATCCTTTTCAATGGATTGGTCAGGGCACTTGTGTGTAGGGGGAAGATTGAGCCAGGTTTCAAAGAAAGAATAGGTTAAATTTATACTGTAGGAATGGGATAGCATTCCAGGATGATGGGAAACTGGGCAAAAGCACAACAGTAGATAAGTGTATGTGAAAAAAATTGAGATTTCAAAGAAAGAAGAAGAAAGAGGACAAAGTAGGAACTTGGTCGGTGCCAAGTCCTGGATGGCCTTGACTATTAGGCTATGACTTTGGAAGTAAACACTGTAGATAACCCCAGGAGTTAATTGTGTGACAGGCTGTGAAAGTATAATTTAGAGTTGTTCATGCTGCACTGTTGGGCAGGATGAATTAAAAAGGAAGAGTCTAGAGTCAGAGAAACCAGTCGATAGCATGACATATTAGGATATGGAGATGGCAGTAGGTATGAAGAGAATAAAGGATATTATAAGGAAAAATATCAATAAAAGTTGTTAACTGATAGGACAAGAGGACGAGGGACAATGAGGTGTCTCTGATCATTTTAATACCTTAGCCACAAAGACAGGAATAAATCTAGAAAGTGTTATTTTAAGATGACAAAAGACCATGTAACTGCAAATATCCAGCAAGCTGCCTTGTAATAGGAAGTAGAATACAGATCTGAGAGGTATCCTCATGGAAACACTGCTGAGATTACTGATGGACTCTCCAAAGTAGTGAGCATGAGCAAAGAATTGCAGAGACATCTGTGCTTTGTTGCTTCAGAGGCATTGGCTCCTTTCTCTGCTTGGAAAGTTCTCATCTACTTGCCTACCTGTAAATCTTGTACTTACCTGTAAAGTCTCAGCACAAAAGTCATTTCAGCATGGCTTTCTGTGACAATTGCAGAGTATTTTCTCTCTTTTGCTCCTTCAACACCTATTTATTCATTAACCAGATATTCACTGAGTATCTGCTATGGTCTTGACGTTGTTCTAGGTGTAAGGGAACCAGTGGTGAATGGAACAGTGTTCTTACTCTTATGCATATGCTTAATATTCTAGTTTGATTAGACAGACAACCAATCGGCCAATCAAAAAGTATATAATATTTCAGGTAGTGATAAATGTGTTTAAGTGGAGAGCTATTTTAGATTGTGTGATCAGAAAAGTCCAACTGGAAAAATGACATTTGATCAGGGACCTACAGGCAGGAAGTGAGTAAACTTACTGGACAAGGACAATGTTCCAGGTAGAGTGACCAGCAATTGCAATGACCTTGAGCAGGAGTATGTTTTACATGTTTGAAAATCAGCAAGAGGCTAAGGTGACTGGAGTTGAATGGGTGTATTGGGCATAGTAGTGAGCGACAGGAAAGAGCATCAGTAAAGTATTAGAGATCCAGAGTTTTAGGGTACGATAGGCCATGCTCAAGGATCCGGGAGGTCATTCGAAGGTTTTGGTTAGTGAAGTTAACTACTCTGAGTGACCCTGACTCCATTCAACAATCACATTAGCCTAAGTGTCACAAATGCAGTGAAGAAAGTCGAAGGTACCACTAGAGTTCACGGAGCAATATTAAAATGTAGGTGAGAAACATGGAAATGATGACATGGTTTTTAAAAACGTGTCTGTTGGGATTATCGGGGTGATAAGAAACTAAGAAGTAAACAGCCAAGGAAAAGTCTTGCACTAGTTACTTCATGCCTTTTCCCTCTGGCAGGCTGGGTGCTCTCTCTCCCAGCTCCTCATGGCTTGCAGCTGCCTCCTCCTTGAAGAATATCCCTAGGTTGGATGGAATCACCTCACTCGGAAGGTGAGCCCACCAAAGGCCTCCTCATAGCCAGTAATTGACTCTCATACAGGAAACAGAGAACCAGCCCTTTTGCCTCCAGGAGGGAACGATTCTGAAGTACAGTGCATGTTCTATGGTTTCATCTGTGGATCAGACCAAAGCTACACTTTACCTGAGACCACATCCTTGCTCAGTTCCCCTTTCCTACCCAATCTGGTTTCACTCCCCTGCTTCTAGGGTTTTCCTAAGAAACACTCCCTCACTCAAATCACTTTTAGGCTTTGCTTCTCAGAAACCTGACTTAAGACAAATCTTGGACTGTCTGCTATTTACACTTTCCACAGCACCTAATAAAATGCTGGGTATGCCATCACTGCATAATAAATGTCTTCTGAATTAAAGAACAGACATCAGGTATTATAAAAGAGTAGAGAATGCTATCTATTAATATTATTAAATACCATGTGATATCTTAGTATTCACGGTACTTATTTCTAATTTTGAGTACAACCAAAATTTGAGAAAAGATTACATATGAATAATCATTTTATTTGTACTTTATGTGTAAATAACTCAAAATTTTTATAAGTCACCTTTCCTATGTTTAAGATAATTACACATACTCGCCACATTTTTGTCTATAAAACAAATAACTTTTGCAAATTAACTTCAGTACTTTCTGCTTCCTCTGAAGATCCATAGCATGTTGCTATCTCCCACACATTTAACTTCAGTCACCTGACTACACAGGAGTGCTGAGAAAGACTTGATTTGTTGAGATTGTGCATTTTAAACCTAATACATATGATGTGGTGAGATAAACCACAAGAATATTCTATGCTTGGTTGGAAGCCCATGATTATAATATTTGACTTCCTTGGGAAAATTACTCTCTAGAAAGTTCTCAGAATATTCTACTCAGAGAGACGGATTCTTTTCTAGTATATTGTATATCCCTCTCCTTCTCCTCCTACCCTCTGCATTCAGCCAAATGCCTTTAACTTACTGTTGTGAAAAATTTCACAGTTTTCCTAGATGTCATCTACTGTACCTTTTTTAGTTTGGTCTCATGCCCTTTCAGGTTTTATTTCATTTTGTTTTGTCATTGAACTTTCCACCCAATTAACCCCAGTATTACACATCTCTTGCCACATGCTTCATGATCATATATCCATTTTGAATTGCCAATATAGATAAAAAATCCTTACTAATTAGAAAAATATTATAATCATTGCAATGTAATATAACCAAAAATTATAGCCTCATTAGTTTCATAATATTCTTTCAAAGTTACCCTTCTGGTAAGTCAATTTTAAATTGTTTCAAGTATTAGACTGGACAATACCTGAAAAATGCAGATATAAGGTCATTTCCCTCAAAATTCTTGATGTTTTAATATGGAAATTGTTGTACATACTGGCCATTGACTCTATATAACTTTCTGTGGGTATATGAGAAATCCTCAATGCTTAAAGACCTCATTATTATCCTGAAAAGAGTCACATATATGCAGCATATAAGGTCACATATAGAACTAAACAATGAGTTATGAAAAAAACAATTTTCTTCTTTGTTCCTTTCTATTATTCTCCGTTGCTTACAGAATCAAAGAAATACCATAAGCTGGCACTTGTTAACTTCTAAAGTCTTTTGTTTCTATTCCCCATATTTACTTTTCTTTTACTTTTTATTAAAAAAGTAACCCAAGACCATCGGAGAATAGAAGCTCTATAATTTGTTTAACCAATCTTATAAGATTAGATGTTTAATTTGTATCTAACGTTCCACCATTACGTTACGATTACTTCCATTCTGACGAATCTTTATGCACATGCCTATTTTTAAAAAACATCTAGGAGTGAACTATTGCTGAAAAGAGATTGAACTTGTTTTCATTGACTTCTTAGCCATTTATAATTTACTGTGTCCATTAGGCTACTGGTAGTATTGTGTTTTATCTTAAAGTAAAAAATAGAAACTTTATATTATCAAACATTTGTTTGAAATATATGTAAAATTTATATTTCAGTTTATAATTTTTCCAATTATTTCCATTATTTCTTATTAGATAGGAGTTACATATGTATGTATATTTTTTGTGTGTATACTACATTTAGGTGTATATTAGGTTTGGTTTAATGCACAGGTATATGATCCACTGGGAGTTAAGTCTGCATATGCATGAGTTGAGTTTTTTTGTTTCTCTTTGTTCTTTTTATTTTTATATATGGATATTAAATTTTCAGCATCATTTGTTACAAAGCTTATTCTTTCCCCTTGAATTACTTTGTATTTCTGCTGAAATTCATTAACCATATATGTGTGGATCTATTCTGTTCTCAACATCTATTTGTCCACCTTTATATCAATAGTACACCATCTTGATTACTGTAGGTCTATAATAAGACTTAAAATGAGGTTAAGTCCTCCACTATTTTTCTTTTTCAATGTTCTGGGAAAGTCTTTTGTGTTTCCATAAACATTTCAGAATCAGCTTGTCAATTTCTGCCAAAAAAAAAGAAAACTTTGGAAATTTTGACCGGGAGTAAGTCTACAGATGTATTTAGAGAGAGTTGACATCTCAATAATAGTGAGTCTTCTGATCCATAATTATAATGCATCTTTCTTTTTATTTAGTTTTTCTTTAATTTCTTCATCAGTTTTATAGTTTTAAGAGTACAGATTTTACACTTCATTTTTATTACTCTCTGTATTTCATATATTTAATTCTACTTAAAATTTTAATTTCCAATTGTTTTTGTCTAGTATATAGAAATTCAACTAATTTTTTAATAATGATCTTGTATCCTACAACTTTATTAAACTCACTTAATAGTGATAATAGTTTTTTGCTACATTCTGTAGGATCTACTGGCATAGATGATCAAGTCATCTTCAATAAAAGTTTATTCTTCTTTTCTAATCTGGGTATTTTTTGTAGATCTCTATTGTCTTATTATCTTTAATGATCTTTGTTGCTTTATTTCACTGGATAGAGTGTGTAAAGTTGAATAGAAGTGATGAGAACAGACATCTTTCGCTTGCTACTGATTTTAGAGGGAAACTGTCTGGTTTTCAATTATTACGATTTTAGCTGTAGGTTTTTCTTAGATGCTCTTTTTTCAGGTTGAATAATTTCCCTTTTCTTTCTCGTATGCTGAGAATTTTTATTAGTTTTTTCTTAATTAAGAATATTTGATTTTTTTCAAATGCTTTCTCTGCATATACTCAGAAGATCACATAGAGATCACATAGATTTTTTAAATTTTTATTCAGAATTACATTGATTGTCTTTCCAGTGTTAAACCAGCTTTGCATTCATTTGCTATATTTGATTTAGTCATGATGTATTACCCTTTGCATTTTTTGTTAGAATTTATTTTGTAAAATTTTGTTTAGATTTTTGCATCTATGCTTGTACAGATAACTTCTCTGTAGTTTTCCTGTGATATTCTTGTTTGTGTTTGGTGTCAGTGTAATTTAGGCCTTACAGAATGATTTAGGGAAGATACCCTATTCTTTAATTTTTTTTGGAAGAGTTTTGCTAGAGTGTGTTTATTTCTCCTTTAAATGTTTGGGAGAATGCACCAGTGATGCACCAGTGAATCCATCTGGGCCTGTAATATATATTTTTTTAATTTGTTTGTTTATTTGTGTGTATACAGGCTTAATGTTTTTAACTAAAGCTTCAATACACTTATGGTTGTAGAACTATTCAGGTTATCTATTTCTTGTTTAGTGATATTTGGTAGTTTATGACTTTTAAAGAAGTTAGTATTTCACTTAATCTTATACTGTCTTTATATGGCAGTTCTTCATCAAAATCTCCAGCACATATATGACAGCTTTTCCTCATAACCAGAGTTGATGTTGGCATTATTCCTATTTATACTCTTGGTCTTTAAAATTGAATTCTGGGAAAAGAAAAGAAGGATCTATGATACAGATTAATTGCTCACCTGAGAGTCTTTCATATACTTTTTAATATACACTATGGTTACTGGGTTTCCATGCACCCTAACATTTTCCCTTCTTTGCCATGGATTGTAGAGGCTTCTTTGTTGGAGTGGTTTCATTTTTGCCATGGTTGGGCTATCTAGGGTTTTACTAGTACATGGTCAGTTTTCATTTGTAATGTTCACACTGGAAGGCTTGAGGTTTACTAAAACCTCATAGGCCATTTCAGCACTACCAAAGACCCAGGATGGGTGACTTGCTTTTGTGGCCAGTCCCACTGCTAGTGCTGGAATTTTTTTACTTCTTGTTTCACAGAAAGGATAACTCCTATAGGGCGTCAGCCTTTATGCAGGAAGCCTCGTTCCAGCTTTTGCTATGCACACTGACTATTTTCTCTGCTCAGGTTTCCAAGTGGGTATTGAGAGCCCAGTTTTTAAATCAGTGACTGATTCTTGCTCTTTCAGCTTCAATTCTAGTTTACTACTATGGGTTTGTGTTTCCTTCTCATTTCTGGCATTTGGAGATTACCTTTCACTGTTTTTTCTTACCTCTTGAATTGCACCTTTCCACGTGCAACTGAATACATTTTAAATAAATCTCCTATGCTCCTCTCAATTCCTGTTATAATATATACATCATTTTACTTCTTGGGTACTACTAAGTGATGGTTAAAAAAATTTTAAAAATATGTGTTTTCCATAGCCTCCTACTTTCCAGTAACTGTGAATCTCAGCAGTATATATCTCTCTTTGGGACAAACTCAACAACAACAACAAAAAAAACAGAATCTCTGTAGAAACAGTGACTTTCAAACATGGGAAAGAAAAACTATTTTTCCTACAATCTACTTAGTATTGGTGGTATGGATAAAAATATCTCCTTAGAACTATTATCTTGAGAACTTAAGAATTTGAGATCTTATCTTAATTCTGTGTGGGAGGACTGCTTCTGACAAGCTTAATATTTTTGCTCCAGATAACTCACCTCTCAACTTGTCAAGTCTCTGATGTGAGATTCAGCGTTAAACAAAGAGTCACATTGAAAGACTTACACAAGTAGAAAAGTTTAAAGTAAGGCAAGACATGCCTCTCATTAACTAAGAGAAAAAATTCTATAACCTCAGATATGATTCTGTCTCTTTCATGAAAATAATTTACAAATGGGCTTTCTCTAATTTAGTCAGGTCTTTGTTACAACTCTGGATAAATATGAAAGGGGGTCAAATTAATTTTTTTTCAGTTCTATCTCAATTCTTCAATCCTGCATTTGAAAGATTTTATTATTTTTTCCATTTTATGTTAACATAAGCTGGAATAATAAATGTCCATTATTTAAACCAACTGAGCCAAGGTGTCGACAATGACACCCTGCCATACAACAGAGAATATGTGCTTTATGAGGACTATATGACAACATCCATTAGTCAACTAAAAAGTCAGGGGGTCTGGCTTTCTGAAAGCCACTCCAGTTTCTTCATTTCCTTTGGAAAATTCATAGGTAGTTCAAAAGCATGGATATGCACCTTTAACTTAATAGATCTATTGCTATTCTGTACTCTGAAGCACGACAGACATTGTCTAAGGAGAAATATAAATAATATTGTTTGTAAGAAAACTGCTGTCCTGTCATGCTTGTGAAGCAGCTTAATGCCTAATACAAATTGGTCATCAGCAAAAATAGTTACTAATAATATATATATTTTTTTGCGGTATGCGGGCCCCTCACTGTTGTGGCCCCCCCCCCCCCCGTTGCGGAGCACAGGCTCCGGACGCGCAGGCTCAGCGGCCATGGCTCACGGGCCCAGCCGCTCCGCGGCATGTGGGATCTTCCCGGACTGGGGCACGAACCCGTGTCCCCTGCATCGGCAGGCGGACTCTCAACCAGCGCACCACCAGGGAAGCCCACTAATAATATTAATACTATTTATTGTTAACAATATATTAATAGCTATTAATAATATCAAAATCACCATTTACATCTTCTGTAGTCAGGAATCACGGCTCTGCTAATGTCCTCCCCTCTACCCTTTTGGCATCATTCCTTTTCCAAATCTCTCAACTTTCTCTTCTCTCCTTCTCTGCAACTCAGTTCTATAACCCGATAAGCCCCATGCCTACTGCAAATGTTTAAAATAAAGGTTTTAAAATTTCTATTCTGAAAACTATCATTAATATTTTTAGTGTACAACAGCATATATATGTGTGCACTTTGTTCCTTTTTACCTTATTCCTTCTTTGTGTATATCTCTATGACAACATGTGAATCACAGATCCATGAGGTCAAATAGTGCATGTTACATCAGTGTACCCAAGTCACCAGTACACTACTAGGCACAGACTCAAGATACAATGAATAGTGGATGATAATGGTAATGATAACAGAGATATATCTTCCAGCTCTTTTGGAAGTTGGATTTTTCCCCAGTATTTAGATGCAATGAATCTATGACACCTAATAATAGGATTAATGAATTAGGTGTTATTAAGGAGTTTAACTTCAAAAAACAAGCAACGTATCATAATATATTACCTTCTGAAAATAAAACCCCTTTTAACTGCTTGATCTTCACACAACCATGCCTTTCTATATATCAAAATAAAAGACTGTGAGTCATCACACATACTCCCACTTTGAAAACTCTGGAAAGAACATTTTGAAAGATAAAAATGTTTTCAGCCAAGCCTGTAACAATAAGTATTGTTTGACCAGGCTTTCGCAAATTTGATTCCTCCTTGTAGCTGAATAACTTACAAAATGCCATTTTCCAATCTGACCTGTATTTTGAGTTTCAGAAACTCAAATGGACATCTAAAACAACAAAACATATTCCATACCCTCTCTCTGCAACACAATATGATTTCTCAAAAATCACTTTCTTGCTGAGGTCTTGTCTTGTATGTCAAGTTTTTGCCAGAAGCCAATTTTTATTGCCAGGTTATAAAACTCTAAAATAGTAGCTCTATTATGAAAACCCTGACATGACCTTAGCCACAGCGAATGGCACCAGTATAATACACTGAACACAGCTTCAGCCATTAGCTCAAATAGCTTGATTTTACCCCATTGTTGTTCATTGTCCCCTATACATTTGCTATAATGCCTGTGGTGCCTTTCAATACCACTTAACTATAGGCTGTCCTCCAGGAAATGTCAGGCATAGCCACCTCTGGTGACATGCAGACATGTGCTAGTTAGCACTGGTTTGTCACTGAGATTTTAACTTGATACACTGATACACTTACTTTTTTTTTCCTACAAAAATACACTCCTTTACCAAAAGAACACCCCCCCCAAGCTATGCTGTAATGTGAAGCTGACAACTTACCTCATTATAGCCTATTGTTTTTAGGTAGCTTACTAAATGAGGAAGATGTCTGAGTCAACCTGCTATTTACAGAACAGGGGGAAAAATGTGTTTTTCCCCCATTTCTACTTAACCCGTTCTTTAATCTTAATTGTGTTAGTGTTTTAATTGAATGTGTACTGTTATAACACTATTTTACGTAATGATGTGGTAGACTACAGCCTAATCAGACTGAATTATAAAATCTGGAGCCCTTGGTGAGTTATCAATGTGGGCAGGGGCATCAAGCCGTGCAAAACGAGACCTTAAGAAAGACTCCCAGAATCTCCCAAAAGATGAGAAAGAAATACCTTTCTCTCCTTAAGGGTAGTAAGAAATTCTCAGGAAACAGGCTGAGAATATGTAAAAAAGATATCACGAGATTCCTGGCTCATAGTACTAGAGCTAAACAAAGTGCAGCTTCATAACATATATGATTTTCCTGCTGTTTTTAAATCTACAGACCTCCAGTGGGAAATTTATGTAAAAGACACATACAAATTTTTGGCAAAGATAGACACAGCACTTTGCATTAACAATACTAATATTCTTTTTTTTTTTTTTTTTTTTTGCGGTATGCGGTCCTCTCACTGTTGTGGCCTCTTCCGTTGCGGAGCACAGGCTCAGGACGTGCAGGCTCAGCGGCCATGGCTCACGGGCCCAGCCACTCTGCAGCATGTGGGATCTTCCCAGACCGGGGCACAAACCCATGCCCCTGCATCGGCAGGCGGATTCTCAACCACTGCGCCACCAGGGAAGCCCAATACTAATATTCTTAAGACAATTTTCTTCCACAGTGGTTGGCTAATAGTGAAAATCTCAGCAAATTCTAACAAGATCTATAACTTTTTATGCATGGCTAATAATTTCACGACACTACATCCAAACCTCCAAAATAATGACTGAGTAAATGTGTGAGCAGCAAGTCTGGATAAAAGGAAATAAGAACATTATTTTGTCCCGTGCCTTGCTATTGTCCTGCTACTATGAAATAAAATACTGACAATTTAGATGCATCTGCTTAATTTTTGAAAAATCACGAACTGTGACATCAGGCCACCATGAAGTAGATAATATTATTTTTCTTTTCCATCTCTAAAATAGTCTCACAAAAAAGTTTAAGTAGGAGAATAAGTTGCCAGTTGTATTACAAATTGTAAAGGAAGTCAGAGAAATTATTTCTCCAGTCCCAGGTGCACATTGAAGAAATGGGACCACAACATCTGAGTGCACTGAAATTCTAACACACACACACACACACACACACACACACACGAGTTTAAATATAGAAGCAGTGATGGGGCTGCCTAAAACTGTAGGGAAGTGTGTTTGTTTTTTACTGTTATCTTAACAAATAATCACAAATTTAGCAGCTTAACACAACACCCATTATTATCTCATAGTTGTTGTAGGTCAGAAGTTTGGCTCAGCAGCGTGTCTCTTTAGAGTCTAAAAGCAGAAATCAAGGTGTCTGCAGGGCTGTGATCCTTTCTGGAGGCTCCAGGAGTGAATCCGTGTCCGTCTTCATTTAGGTTGTTGGCGGAATTCTGTTTCATGCAGCTGTAGGTCCCAGTTCCTTGCTGGCTGTCAGCCAAGGGCCATTCCCAGTTTTAGAGGCCTCCCACATTCCCTGGCTCATGGCCTCCTTTCTCCATCTCCAAAGCCAGTAACAGCAGGTTGACTCTTCCTCATGGCACATTTCTCCAACACACTCATTTCTGACACTTCTGCCTCCCTCTTACTCTCTTACAGGTCCATGTGATTATGTAACCTTCCAGGGACAGGCCCTTCCCCTGCATTCTCTGCTTCAGCTCCTCTCTGAAGTACCTAGATAACACATTTCTTGAGTTGTTTTACAGATGTGAAAACTCCCCATCAAATGGAAGATGTTAACTATTGATGACCATGAGCACATAACCCCAGGCCTCCTGGAGCCTAAGGACTGATAGTGTTGAACCCTGTGACACCGCCCTGTTACCTCACCATCAGCCAAAGAATTGTGCACAAGCTGTTCACATACCCTGCAACCTCCCCACCCCCAGCTGGCTTTTAAAAGTGCTTTGCCTCAAGAAACCGTTTGGGGAGCTCGAGGATTTTTTAGAGCAGGAGCCACCCGTCTCCTTGCATGGCCCTGCAGTAAACCTTTCTCTGCTCCAAACTCCAACGTTTCGGTTTGTTTGGCCTCACTGTGCGTTGGGAACACGAACTTGCGCTAACAATGACTTGTCCTGGATAATCTAGGACAGCCTCCCTATATTAAGGTGCATAACATTTATATGGTCTGCAAAGTCCTTTTGCCATAGAGGGTAACACAGAAGTAATGTGAGGGGTAGGGATGGGGGCAAGGGAGAAGACCATAGAAACCACAATCCTATCTTCCATAGGGAGTATTATACTCTTAACTTTAAGTTATCATCTTTTTTTTCCATAATATTGTCAATTACTGAAAAGGAAAAGTTCTAACTTTCCTAAGTTAAGTAAAATAAATTTTATTTTCTGAGTTTCCAAAATTTTAGTTTTATCAGTATTATATTACGCTCAGCTCACCTAGTCCAACAAACCCATTTCTGTTCACTTCTATTCTCCCCTACAATATTGAACATGTGCTCTGGAACCACATAAGAATATCCATTCTTACAATCTTTGAATAATAAAATCTTAAATCTATTTCAAATAGACTGTGATGTCACCGTGAGAAGGGTCATGTCTTACTTATTGATTTCTAGGGACAAAATCAGGATGAAAGAATTTCTCTGTGATCTGTATCCTACTGAATTCAAAGCCTTGCACTATAGAAACATTTATTACCTGAAGTCCTATATACATTTTATAAAATTTGACTGTACAACAAGACAACTCACTGTAGAATCGAGTTCATCAGCCTATAGCTTTCTCTATTACATTTCATGGGGATACGATCTCTAAACAGAGAAATCTCCAAGAGAGAGCAAAAACTACTCAGAAACTTCCTTCAGTAACTCACAATCATAACCTGGCTTACACAGCAAGTCTGACACATTCCAAAATAAGATCCACCCACTGAAATTATTTTTCTATGGCAAAAAAATAGATAGATAGATAGGTAGATAGTAGAGCAGCTACTGCAACAATATACTTTGAGAAACTCAAGGAGGAAACCTTAAGACCAGGATATCATTCTGGGAATCACATCCATGGGAAAGGGAGAGAAGGTGGTAGAATATGATGCACTGTTAACTGAAAGTGAAGGTTTGAGGAAAAGCATTCCAGCTTGAGCAAGTATTAATCAATAACAGATGTTTGGAGGGGAGGGGTTGAAAAGAAACACTAAAAAAATCATTTAGTGTAACCCCTTTGGAGGGAGAAAAATAAAAACTCTGACCCTTTCATTATATACATGAGACTCGGTTTAAAAAGCAGGGGAGACCTGTGCAAACTTCAGGTGAGGCTACAGTTGTCTTTATTGCTTCTCCAGGGTTATCAAAGAAAGATGATTACATTGAAAGTTTAAATTATATTATCAGGCAGTCTGTAAGACATTCTTCTTTCTGAGTATGGAAGGCCATGCTTCCTGAGATATGCTAAGGAAAATCCACAACTTAAATAAACGCATTTGTTCTTTGCTCAAAGCTTATGATAAATGTTCAACCAAATCAGTTTCTTTATTTGTAGTGAGAAGCTATTTCCAATTCAGACTCCTTTTCTCCTACTGGGTAAACTTCTTGGGACATCTCTTTGTAAGAATTCTGCTTCTCTAAGAATAGCTAACTTTACAAAATTTCATGTTTTTACATGACATGTGAAATAATTATCATTGAACAGACTTTAATTTATTCAGGGGGGTATATAAAAGATTTGTTGATATTAATGATAATCATGAATTCTTTATTATTATAAGTTAAGTTTCATAATAAAATAGACTGAAAATCTAGTTTTAAAGATCATGTTTGAAATAATGAGATATTTTCGTACAACCTATAACTCAAAAGCTACATTTGCTCCCTGGGTATGTTTAACACCTACTCAAAGTTGATATATGTTCCACTTGTCACTGAAGTTTTATGTATAATAACTCTTGATAACAGAGGGCAATTATTGGGTTAAAGTTGACACCAACACATTCTTTATCAAGCATGAAAACCTTACCTTGACCTTTATACAATTATTCTTATGAAATGAAGAATTAATGCTTTCCAAAATAGTCATACAATGATGTGGGCACTGTATTAGTTTAAGGTTAAAAACTCATGACACTGTGAATGAGATGCCTATTTTCCAGTATTCATTTGCATGATTAAAAGGAAATCTTTGCCTAGCTGAAATTTGGGGTCAAATGGTCATAGTATCTATTCATAGTAACTATTTATAATGTCTTGCTTTTAAAATTTCAGTGCATTCAAACATTAGTCAAACTAAAAGATTTCAAAATCATGTAATCTCTGCATTAGAAAGAATTACTATAAAGATAATTTAGTCCAACACTTTCTCCACAGCATGGTCTTTCTAAAATTTTTCAGACCCAGTTTGACCCCTCCCACTCCCTATCAATGATGAGAAAAATCACAAGCCTTTGGCATTTTTAAGTAGTTTCAATTTGCAGAAAGTTTTGTTCCTGTTATGAGCCAAAATGGGCTCTTCTGCAATTTCTCTCTTTTGCTATTGGAGTTATATAGACAAAGTCTAAAATGTCTTTTTCAGAAGAAAACACTTCACATATTCTAAAATTCCTTTGTCCCTTGAAGTTATCTTTCCTTCTGCGTAGGCATCTTAATCATTTTAATCTTTTGTAAGATTTCCTCATCTTCCTTCTTTGCTCTGGGAGAACGAGTGAGACAAAGAAGTTGGTATCTCAATTCATAGAGTTGGTCATGTCAGACTGTGAAATTCTTCTCTACCCCCATTGACTTATGTGTGGATCAAACTGGTTATTTCACCTCTCTGAGCTTTTATTTCTTCTGCCACATCTAAGACCGCAAGCAATTTATCCAAACTCTCTGAGCCTTTGTTCTATCCCCTACTATCTGTTTAACCTTGAGTAATACATTTTCCATTTCTGAACCCCTATTTCCTCATCTGTACATGGAAATAATGGAGTTGCCATGAAGTACTATCAGAGATAATTTGTGAAAGTACCAAAAAAGAATTTCTGAAACATAAAAACACTTTAAAAATGTTAGTGTTTCTGCCCTCCTTTTGACTTAATTACATTTGTCAATATCCCTTTCTTAGCCCGAGTCTTCTTAAAAAAACAAAAACAAAACCTGACAGCAAAAATTAAAATGTGATAATTTATTTGAAAGATATAAGCCTCAAGTGAGGTGAGTGAGGCAAGAAGCATGAATTGTGTTACTGTTATGTCTACTGCTTCCCCATGACCTGCAAAGAGAAACCAAAAGTGACAGAGCAAATGAGTTTGCTTGTCATGTGGGAATTCAGTGGAAGGTTCACTGCAGGGAGAACCTAGAAACTGCAGACAGAGGGAAGAAAAGGAAAATGTATCTGTTTGGATTCCTTCAGTCTCCTGTCTCTCACTGGCCTTTCCATTTCCAGGTTGTTTCATCTAGCTCCCCAGTGGCTGCATAAGAAGTCAGATCTCAGGACTTGTTATATAATATTTCAACTGAGTACAAAAGTGTAGGAATGATTCTGCATGGATTAGACCAATTAATATGGACAAGGAAATCTGAGAAACCACTGGCAAAGGCCACATTCATAAATGTAATTCTTTTGGAATTACCTAAAACTAGACGAAGCATTAGCAGGTTAACTTATATTTGTTGTTGTTATTTTGCTATTATTGTCACTTTTATTAAGTTAGTCTAGCAATCACAGAACAAGTTCACATTGTTGACTTATTTTTACACGTAATAAACCATTATTATCATTACTGTTACTAATATTATTATATTACTATTATTATTATTTTAACTTTGCTGCTATATGATATTATCTCCTCATTGAAACTCATGGCCTCACTATTGCAGGCTTTTCAAGATATGTCCCAATTTATTTTTCCACGTTGTACACTAACGTAAAATCTCTTCACTCTAATCAACTTGAACTATCCATTCCTATTAAGCTTTCTCTTCAACATTAACTTTGTTAATTATAGACAGAATGCACTCTTCAAAAATTTATACATACCTATGTCTAAATCCTTCCTTAAGAATCAGTTTTAATGCCATCTTCTCTATGAAGTTGTATCATATCCCCAGATGGAAATTCTTTCTTTCTCCATTAAGCCCTCATAACACTGACTACTTTCTCCTTGTGCTACAGTAATAGATGTGAGTCTGATTTTCTCTATTTCATTATCAATTTCTGCTCATTTACTTAGTGTAGATATTCATTCAGCTGCCATGACACTGATGTAGGGTTCATTTCTGTTTTCACCATTGCACAAAATAATTGGTAAGAATACACTAAATATTATTGAATGGATTGATTAATCTAGTATTTAGAGTGTTTTTTATATTTCTTAAGAATGTATTTTTAACCCAGAGGCTACAGAATGATTCTCTCATCTTTGGGAAAGCTAAGTAAACTTTGATTTTACAGTCTGATGAAGTCCACAGCTTTTCTACTAGTTCAATTAATTCAAGATGTGAGTAGGGATAAAGTTACACTCTCCTATACCCCTCAATCATACGTCCCTATGTCTTTAGGTAACAGTGAAAAGTTACCTTCTTTTCTCTTGCATGCAAAACTTTTCATAAGAAAAGTTTACAAGAAAGGTTTAGAATTTGTAGTCTGGATTGAAGATTTAGGGCAATGGAAGGTGTCACCAAAAGTCTCTTACTATTCCACCTACTCTGTCTTTCTCCTCTTTTCATACCTGCTCCGCATCTCATCTTCTCTCTATATCAGTCCCACTCCAATAATATTAAAACATGAGCCATATATGCAATTTAAAATTTTCTAGTAGCTGTGTTAAAAAAACTCTGAAAAGGGGGTGAAAATGATTTTAATTATATATATATGTATATATATGTATATATATATATATATTTTTTTTTTTTTTTTGCGGTACGTGGGCCTCTCACTGTTGTGGCCTCTCCCGTTGCGGAGCACAGGCTCTGGACACGCAGGCTCAGCGGCCATGGCTCACGGACCCAGCCGCTCCGCGGCATGTGGGATCCTCCCAGACCGGGGCACGAATCCGTGTCCCCTGCATCGGCAGGCGGACTCTCAACCACTGCGCCACCAGGGAAGCCCTAATAATATATTTTATTTAACCCAATGCATCAAAATATTATTCTTTAATCAATATAAAGATTTAATAAAATATTTTACAATTTTTCATACTAAATCTTCAAAATCGTCTCTACATTTAACACTTAACAGTACATCTCAATTTGCATTAGCCACAGTTCAAGTGTTCAGTGACCATGTGTGACTAGCGACTACTGTGTTGGATACCCTGACTCGATGTTATACGAATCAGTTTCTCTTCTTCAAGGTCCTACCTCCAAAATGTTATACCCAATCGTCTTGAATGATTTTTCTCTTGTGCATGCATATTTTTTTTCCGATTATATATGTATTATCTTAAGGCAAGCCTATGTCCTTATTTACTTATTCGTTTATTTCCCTATACCATGCATAATTCAGTGTGTAATACACATTTATCACTTGGCTAGTATCTGATGCTAGACTTTTACTATATCCCTTGTTAATTCCCGATCTTTTCATTGTATTGTCTAAACTTTCTGTAGATCTACTATGCATATTACCTGGTCTCTCACGATCATTATGACCTGGGAAACAGCTCAGCCTAACAGAAGTAACACAAATATACATATATCCAAGTCTTAGATCCACTGATGATAATCTATCTGATTTCAGGTAGTAACTTAATCTCATTATACCTGCATTTCTTAATCTGTAAAATGAAGATAACTATTCATAAATTTTCTGCCAGATTAGGATTTTGTGAGCACAGTTTAAAAATGTATGTCAAAGCATTTTCTAAGTTGTAAAGCACAAAAACAATGCAACGAATATGCGGTTATGCTATTTTTGTTTTGCTTTCAATAAGCTAATTTTTTTTGGCCTTTGACTAAAGTAGAACATCATGCCAGTGGTTCACAATGGCTTTTAAAATCCCCTCACAGCTCATAATTTATAGTTTTGAGTCCAGTAACTTATAAAACCACTTGGAATTAATTTTTCTTAAGTATACTAATTTAATTGTCTACACAGAAGCTTTATTTTCCCATATCTTACAGACTAGTAGAAGATTCCTAAAGCTAGCTAAATACCTTTATAGTGTTACTAAGCATTTTAATGCTGGGTAGAAAGAAGCAAAGATTTTTTTTTTAAAAAGAGAAAAGCACAATAAAGTACTTTTGAGTAATTGGACTTATTACAGCTAAAGGAATAAGCTTTGCCAAGATTAACACTCATTGCAAATCAATATTGTCAGAGTTCTAAATTCATTTTAATATTTTGGTAAATTGATTAGCACTGCATTGGAAAAATTACAATTTTTTTTTAAAGTGCCAAAGCAAAGGAAAAATAAGGGTACAATTTTTTTTTTAAGACAAAGAAGCTTCTCTATTTTTTCAGGTGTATAAGTAACAAAAACAGATTTTCATCTAAATACTACAAGGTTTATCTGTTTTATGCTTATTTTTAAACAAAAATATTGAGAGCCATTTGGTAAATCTGAAATAGGATTCATACAGACAGACAGACACACACACACACACACATACACACTAAAATCCACTTATGAACACCCTTTAAACAGCACGCCTGCTCAATTAGAAAGCACCAGCAAAACAGGAGGGGGTAACACATTTCACTGCATTCATACAATGGGTGAGCTGCTTAATCAACTCCAATAGTGTTTGCTCCAGTCTAATTGTGGTTTGTACCAGGTATGAACAGGCTCTGTCTCTTGAGTAAAATTTCTCACCATGAGGCTTTTTGTAAACTTTATGCAATTACCTGGATTATCAGTACTATTAAAGGTTTGATCTTAATTTATTGTATTTCAAAAATTAGGTTAACGCTCTTGAGAATGATAATTTTTCTAAGCCATTCTGAAATATCAACATCATCCATAATACTGCATTTTTGCAATCAACAGTCCTTCAATTTTCAGTTTTGTCTTTGCTCATGAACTCTGTAATTTAAGAGTTTTTCATATGCCTTCATAAATGTCTAGCTATATTTTCCTCCTGCCAATTTCATTTGAAGACCTAGTTTTGTTCATCATTCCTTAGTCCGATCTTTGGATGATATTATCTAGGAGCAACTTGGTCATAGCTTGTGTTTCTTTTGGTTTTCTTGCATATCAACAGAAGAAAAATTATCAAGTTAAAATTATTAAGGTTGTAGAAATGTTTAAAATATATAGATAAAAAGAGAACTAACAAGACCCATAGACTTTTCCTTGATAATAGGACAATATGGCACTTCAACCTATGGCATTAGGGTCCTAAAGCCAAACTAGCAGTCAATAAATATCATGAACCACAACCAACCTGAATCTGATTACTCAGTGGTTATAGAGCTGAAACCGAAAGCCTCTAAAAAGAATCCTAAGCTTGTGACATTTACAAAGCTGTTTCTAAAGACAAAACAGGTATGAAAGGTCATGACAGACTAATGCTTTGGAGGGCAGGAGGAGGGAGCAATTCATCCACAAGAAGATTAAAGGATTCAAAGTTTTAGAGAACAAAGTTTGTAATTTTTCTGTATACAAGAGAAGGTGTTGTTGTGATGCATATATCTGTAATGTATCTTAAGTATGAAAATAAGATGAAGTGAATATGAAATAATTTGCATTCACTTAAATTCATTCTATCAGGTACCATTTCCTTCACGCATCCTATGAATCACATGATGAAAGCACATGTGGAAAAAATAGTGAGACAGAGACAAAGACAGAGAAAATGAGAAAGTGGAGGCTGCAGAGTCTGGTAATTTGGATAGTATACTATAATCTAGAAACATTTACTGATAATTCCATATAGTGGATATTTGGGGGCTTCCTTGCTAGCATCCATTCCCTGTCCCTCCCAGAAGCTACTGATTATCTTTAGAAAACAATATGATCCAAAGGAGTTGTCTTGGAATGAGACCACTAACATAGACCATAGACTACTAGCATAGCTGAGGCCAGTTCCACATCTATTCTTTTCATCTATTTGCTCTAAAAATATTTCACTGTTCTGTATAAATTAGTCTGGTTGTGTTTCTGGTTACATGCTGCAAACAAATGAATCTTAAATGAACTCTCAATGGAAGCCTCCAACAATAGCTAAATTAGGGTCATGGGTGATTGTAGACCTTCCCATCTTTGTAACTATACTATGTTAAAACATGCCACATTCTAAAAATTTTTAAGTTCTTGAAATAATCAAAAATTGACTTTGAACTAAAGTACCAATTTTTAGATTACAAAACGTCTTGACATCAATTATCATAAGCTTTTAATTAATGTCTCAAAGAGTAACCATCAGCATATTAATTAACTGACATTTAAAAAATATTAGTATGGTATCAATTTTTAACATTTGTTTTAATTGAAGCCACCGACTTCCATTGTATTAATTAGCATCTGTCATAAAATAATGTTATACTGAATGATTTTCACACTTGTGTTTTTCAAAGTATTATCCCTGTCAATAGCTATATTTGTATATAATATACAATTTGTGTGTATAATGTACTTGTGTATGTGTGTATGTACTTGTGTGTATATATATGTAAACAAGTACTTTATGCAATAAAGTATCATTTAGTTAATAAAGCATTGGTCATCACAATATAAAGTTACAAACAGGACTTAGTTTTATTACTTGTAAAAAATAAATATGCATGAAAATATTTCTTGTTTGTAAGAAAATCACTTAACTTTTCTGGATTCTCAATCATTATCTACAAAAAGAGTAGGGTAGACTATATTCTCTTTAGTTTATCTCCCAACTTCAAACTGCATGATGTAAGGTATTGTTCCAAAATTTTGGAAATCATTGTTGTTCCAAAAATTTTGTCACTGGAATGAACTCCTCAGGTCAAGGTTAATAATCAAAATACTTAAAAATGTGATAATAAAACATTTCTACTGTTACCATTAGAACCTTAAGACTGCTAATTTGCAATATGTATAGTTTATTAAAAATTGGCAACAACAAATTAAGTTTTAAGGGTAAAGATATTTTCCGTAAACGTGTATTTTGTCAACAGAATTTAAAACTAATGAAAGAGAGTTGAAAAACTATTTTAAAAAGAGTTATACTCTAAATAATAAAAGCTTACTTTACTATTGGCCCATAGGCAAAAGCTGTAGTAAAGATGATTAAAAAGGAGAAAAAGGAAACAGTATTTGCATTCATTCTGGTAATAGAATATGAAATTAAAGCGTGAAGGGATTAATGTTTTAAAGCTTGACTTGCAGTGATAAAGCTAAGGTATTAGAACAGACAACATAACCGTTACAGGATAGACAAGCAAAGAAAAAGCAGCAAATGCCTTAAAGATGAGCAAGTCAACCTAGAATGGAATTACAAAATGATTAATCAATACAAATGAGAAACTGTACAAGGAAAGAGAGCTTGGTGAGACTTCTTATGGGACTCAACACTGCGGCCGCTTAAAGATAATGAAAGGAGCCAGCCAAAGCCAAAGAAATGCTTTCATTCCGTGGCAAAGTCATTTGTGAACAGTTTAAATTACCCTAATCACCTCCCCTCCAGCCGTCAGTAGGCTCTGACTCTTTAGTTATTTAAAAAGAGGAGTTTGGGGAAATGAGTTCTGCGAATCTAAGCTGCAAAATAATTATACACACACCGTTTTAGCATTTTAACAATGCAATCCCAAACATTTGTTCTCATTAGAATGCAAATCGACTCATTTAATAATCCCACAAGAGAATTCCAACACACTCAGCTTAAAAAGCACAATGGTATTCAAAATATTATTAATAAATGCCAAGTATGGAAAAGCCAGTTTATTTGCCAACAGCTCAGGCTAGATAAAAGAAATATACTTACATTTCCAACCTTTTTTGTGTGTTGTTTCTCTGGCCACATTTAGTTTAATTGAAATTTAACAGTTGAACTGGTCTGGGACAGACTTCAAAAAAGAAAAGAAAAAAATCAAGGTGACAATTCCTTCTGTCTGGCACATAAACTTTCACACTCATCACAGAGCCACAGTTTATCATGCAAACCAAAGACATGCATTTATCCTGAGTAGTGTCTAATTTCATTACTCTAAATTGTTGTTAATTGTCTTAGCCTGTGGTAGACAGGAGACAGTTTAGGATTTAGTTTGTCTTAAGTTGCAAGACTAGGAACAAGTCACCAGAACTTATGAATATGAGCTTTCTTTAGCAAGAGTTTTTTTTTTAAGAATAAAAACTTTTTCAAAAACACAGTTTTGACCCTAAACATAGCGATTTTTACACAGCCAGTACTGAAAACTGTGTTACACATAGCCTGTATTACAGTATTAAAAAAAAAAAAATTCTCCAGAACTATTATTTTAAAAGAGTCTTCTAGCCCACTTTTTCAATTAAGAATATTACTTCCATATTGAATGGACCTAACTTTGGTAAAACTCAATGACCAATTCACTCACTTTTCATTCAGACTTTTATATGCAAGTCACAGTCCTATTTTATTTGTTATTGCCAATCTTTTTCTTTCTCCAATTTAATACCTTGCTTATATTTGAGACTCCCCTTGGATTGAATCTCAAGGAACTACTAAAACGACTAAAAACTTTTTCTAACTCATCATACATGCACTAAGAAAAGGATTTACAATTTATACATGGAGACAAGTAGCTAAAAAAGTGCTATCCTTCACAGGAGTAGTGTCATTTAAAAAAAATAAAAGAGTGGATTTTCAGACATAAAGACAGATCCATGTATCTGTTGTGCTCATTCTTTGTGAGGGGTGACTGTAACAGCGTAGAGAGCATCACTTTATTGAATTATCAAAAACAGAAATAATTAAGTGACTACACACACACACACACACACACAAAACAGAACAAACACCTGAATTATTTCCCTAGTCAACTATGATCAAATGTAAATATGATTCAGTTGCAAACTATTAGGCAGAGAGCCAAGTCTGCTAATAAATATACATTCAGACTTTGGCATGCATACTTGAAATGTAGAGCCAACGTAGTTTAGATGGTTTATTTTATATAAACAGTTATAGAACAGAATAAGTCCTCTCAGGGCATGCTATGAACTGAACTGTGTTCTTCCAAACTCATACGTTGAAGCCTTAACCCTCAATGTGACTGTATTTTGGAGACAGGGCCTACAAAAGGTACTTATGAAATGAGGTTGCAAGCATAGGGTCCTAATCCAATATGACTGGTGTCCTTAAAAGAAGAGAAAGAAACCTCAGTGAAATGACCACGTGAGGGCACAGTGAGAAAGGTGGCCATCTGTAAACCAAGGAGAGGGGCCTCAGGGGAAACCTGACAGGCTAACACCTTGATCTTGGACTTCCAGCATCCAGAACAATGTGAAAATAAATTTATGTTGCTTAAGCCACCTAGTCTGTAGTATTTTGTTATGGCAGACCTAGCAAACTAATACAGGGTGTCATCTCTTTTCTTATATCCCTTGGGCACCTTCTTTACCTTTCTCAGACTTTACACATAGATTAGCAGAAAGAACAGATATCCTCAGGGGCATGACAGAGAGAGAGAGGAAGTCTTTTATTAAACACAGTTTATAATAGTGTTCAAATTACTAATTTAGGAATCAAAAGATGGAGAATGGAGAACAATTAGGAAAAATTATAATAATTATCTATTTGAGATAATGGTCTAAAATAATTCTCCAAAGCAGTTGTACTATAATTCTTAGCTTGAACCTAATATAGCTAGGATAACACTCCTCCATGGTAATTGATGGGTACCAATATTCAATCTCACTATAGACTACTGAGAATCAGCTAGTATCTACATATGAATATTAACCCAGCTGTTAAAACACTCAGATCCTTCTCCTGTAATTTCCTCTCCAATAGACGACATTTAGACGAAAGTAAAAGGAAGGACTCTACAACATTTCTGTCCTGGATACTAGCAATTTAAAAAGTATAAGTAATTATAGATAAAGCAGATGGACAGGTACTGATTTACTTTGAGGAGCTTAGTCTTTTAGAATTATATTCCTTTCTAGATGCATTTCTGTGTTACATCTACTTCTAAGGCACCTGTTATGTGGGAAAGGAGAAAGACAATTTTCAAAAACCTTTAGAAGGGAGGATGAGAATAAGTCCTAGAAGAAAACTGAAAAAAGGGCACAGTGAAAGAGGAAGGATACATCAAACACAAATTGCCCACTGTGAATTTGCTTTGTTTGCTTGTAGTTTCAAATAAGACACTCTCAGGGTTGTAAGAATATAAAATGGTTGTTGGTAATTGGGGGATACCCTGAACTGCTGTGCCACAAAGATGAGAGCAACGAGATTGCTGTCAGAAAGCAAAACTGCACACAGCACCTCCTTGAAGTATTCTTACTAAACACTGAACCCAACCATGTTTCTAGAGCTAACATCCATTAACAAGAAATACAAGGGAAAGAGAACACAGTAAATAACACCACAAGGAAGCAAAGAGAAAAAAGAACATGGGATGAATGAAATATTGTTAACTTTGATAGATGGGCTAATGGCACTGGGACAATGAATTTTATAAAAATATACTCCTTTTTAGAGATGTATATTAAAATATATAAGGTTTAAATATCATGATATTTGGAATTTATTTTAAAATGTTTCAGTAAAAGTGAAAGATAATACATGAAGCTAATGTGATAAATTCTTGATAATTCTGAGTCTAGGTAATGAGTATAGAGAAGTTGATCTAGTTTTTTTTTTTTTTTTTTCTTTTAACACTTTAATAAGAAAAGGTGCTAGCTAAGCTGAAAGAGCAATATACAATGAATCAGTGTGAAGTTTTACAAATTCACTAGAAGAAGGCTGAATAGTTTCCAGGCCAGCCAGAGTTCTCTATATGCTGATGGGTTGGATTATCAGATATAAAGAACATGGCACTCTTATGTAAGGTCAGAGAGTTAAAAGGATTCACAGAGGCAAACACTGGTCATGCCCATCCAAGCATTATTAAGATGGCAGGAAGTCTTCAACATTGAACTCTGAATATTTCTTGCCCCAGTGACAAGATGGTTTCTATGCTGAGATGCTTAACGGACTGAGGCATCAAACAGGTTGACCACAGGCCATTACTTATTTGATCTGATAGGGTCTTTTAAAAAAATGTTTTAATTAGTTGCCAACATTTTAAAAATAGATTATTCCATATAAACACACTTTTTAAAAATCACCTCTCCTGAAAAATCAGGATGACTTGGTTTTATTTTCTGGTGTGGTCATTCAATAAGACTAAGGAGCCACTGATCTTTCAGATATGGACATGCACTCTCCAATCTCCAGGAACGGCTAACAATTTATGATAGTATCACTTCCTGGCTCCTGTAGGCATTTAGCTTTGTAACACCTGATGTGCTGTGTTCCATACTCTTCCTACAAGACCATTCATTACACATGGGATGAAATAACTGTCTAGGCTTTCGGCATTAAATGCTATTTAACATTTAGTTCATCATGTTCCATGTTTTTGACTCCAAGCTCACAAAGCAATCGAGGGATTCTCATGGAGAGTTGTCTACAGGGCGTGTATGCGCAGTACATGGACAGCCCTAGATTTGAATCTCAGCTCTTTTACTCCCTGACATCAAGCCCTTTACATCTAAGTTTACTAATCATTAATATGGGGTTGATAAATTTAGCTGGTCATAAAGTTGTTTTAAATATTAAATAAAGCATTTAGTCCAAAGATTGGCATATATTAAAAATAGTAGCTGTTGTTACTATTACTAGAAGTAGTAATGGTGCTGGTATTTCATGGGATTTGAGTATTTTTTGGCCTATGACAGTGAGGTCCTAAATCAAATCAGTAAATTGTTTTTTTTTTTTTTAGTAAATTGTTTTTAAGGTATGATTCAACTTTCCATGCTGTTTGGCCACAGGAGGGGAAGAGATTGGTAAGGCAAAAACTGACATGTGTCAATTAACAACTTATTGCTGCTTAGCTTAGCTCCACATCTACTCTTCTTTGCACAAGTCTGTGCAACTGAAGTTGGATCCTGTAAACATCTCTCCTTTAGTATCTGGCACAATGTTAGACTAATAGATAATACTGAAGAGGCACTGCAAAATGAGCAGGACATCCAGTGGTGTGCAGTCTCCAGTGAGTTTCTCCAGCATACTGTTGGGAAGCCTCCCAGTACGTTTCAATGGCAGCCCAGAGGTATGCTTCCCAGTAAACTTCAGTATCCTGGTGGGAGTCTTCATTGTTAGTGTTTCCAGCAGGCCAGAAATATCCCAAGGACTGACTCTAAACTGTTTTCCAAAGTGTTTTTTCTCTGTTACACATACACCAATACTGTATGAGAATTCCAGTTGCTCCACATCCACAGATACATTTGGCATTAGTCTCCTCAGTTTTATCCATTCTGTTATATATGTAGCAGTGTCTCATTGTAATTTTAATTTGCATTTCACCAATGAGTAACGCTGTTAAGAATCTTGTCTTATGCATTTTTTTGTACTAATTGTCTCTTCAAATCTTTTGTTCAGTTTAATTGGGTTGTTGCCTTTTATTATTCAGTTATGAACTTCATTGTATATTCTAAATAACTTTTTTGTCAGATATATTTATTGCCAATGCTTTTTATCAGTATATAAATTGCCTTTTCATTGTCTTATTGTTTTTATAAGCAAATTCTTTAAATTTTGGTTAAAAAAATTCATTTTTAGGCATCTTTTAATGGTTAGTACTTTTTGTGTTCATCTAAGAAATCTTTTCCAGTCTCAAAAATAGTTTTCAAAAGAAAAGATATTTTCTTTTATGTCTGGGTCTATAATATATCTCAAATTAATTTTTGTTTATGGAGTAAAATAGGGGTTGAAGTTATTTATGTTTTATACATATACCTAGTTTTAGCATGATTTATTGAAAAGGCTGCATTTTCCACCATTAAATTGTTTTGGTATCTTTCTCAAAAAGCAATTGAGCATTTTATTATAGGTTTGTTTCTGGACTCTGTATTCTGCTTCATTTCAGAAGCATGAGACACCCCATTGTGCTTCTCTAGAAGGGGCCCTGTGTGCCTTTACCTACTCCTTGTCTTACTTAACCAGTGAGATGGGGCAAAAACAGAAACCACAGGCAGTTTCAGGAACATAACCGCAGAGAGAAATTGTGTTTCACTCAGCAGTTAAAAAATTAGCATAAAGATTTACAGTGGTGAACAGAGACAGTGGTGTGACTTAGTGTGATGGATGGTGTAGAAGCACACCTATGCGAAGATACTTTAAAGACTTTCTGTGCCTCCAACAGAGCATTAAGATGTTCCCATGCTTCTCTAGGAGGTGCTTGGCAGCAGCTGAGAAAAAAACCTGTAGTCCAGCACAATCCCCAGGATCACTAACTGGAGATTACAGTCACCACTGTGGACTGCTCATCAGATAGGGGTACAAGGAGTTCAGAGGAAACAGCTGAACAATGACCACCAAGTACCTCATACCTCTTTCCAATGTTGCCATGGCAATAGATATGCCTCCTAGACCTGAGACTCAACCAGGTAGAAATGGAGAGGGAGGGGGTCCTATCATGGTTGAGAAGACTCTTAATTGACTGGATAATCCAAAATTCACAAAGATGATGCTATTTTCCTTTGGGTTAATTTGCATCTTGCTTATAATAGAGATTAACTTGAGATGTTTTTTGAAAACAAGAGCAAGAAGGTTCTCTTTTCTTTTAATAAAATTTACAAATTGAGAAATTCATATTAGCCAAACTAAACCTCATTTTGTAAGCCTGGGATCTTCCATATAAAAATAGAAGTGCAGTATATAAGAAAAAAATCAATGTGGAGTCAAAGGCTTTAATACAGTCTTAGTCTTATTACTTTTTAGCTATGCACCACTGGGAAAATACCTTTAAACTCCTTCTACTTTATTCCTTTTAATATCAGAATTATTTATTGAACACCTGAAATATACCAAGCACCCTGATATGCTGTTTACATGAATAATCTCATTTAATTTTTACAGCAGTCCAGAGAGACAGGTACCATGTTATTTCCATTTCATGGAAGAGGAAGGAGCATTAGAGCTCTTTGAAAAGTGAAATGGTAGTCACGTTTCTGTCTCATAAGTTTGTATGTGTATGAAATCAGACAATGCATGTGAACCTGTTCCCACATGTCAAAGAGCTAAACCCTTGCTATTGTTACTATTATTTATATTCTCAGAGTTCTTCAAATTGCTTTACATTTCTCGTTTCTGGATTCATATTTCTCTTCTCTACAATGCCCCTTAACAGCAACTCTAATTAGCTTGCTATCCTTTATGCAAACTGCTTGCCTCACTTCTATATCCATATGTTTGAATATAATTTTTCCTTGGCCTGGATTCTAGGGAATCTTAATCCCATGTGAACTCAGGTGGCTCCCTGTTTTAAAAGGCAGCTAAAATCTAGCCATATCTAGAAGCTCTTCTGTGAAGACCTCTACTCAGCTTCTTGTTCTCTCTTGGCCCAAGTGCGTTTAGGGTACACTTCTTACTTGATGTTTGGGTGTTCCAGTTTTAAGTGAATGCTCTCTTTCTTCCTAGTTATATTTTATAGACTCTTTTATATCATGATTTGGGTCTTCTACTATACTTTAGACCCATTACTCTATCTTGTCAAGGTAAACACTATGAATTGGCTCCATCCCAATACAGAAGTGACAGAAGTCTACTGATAGTTGAGATAGATGGTAGACTCTCTTTTAGCAAAGGATCAAGGAAAGCACAGAAGGAGATTTTCATTTTGCTCTTATTCACTTAATATTGCACATTTCTTTTTGCAATACTCTGTCATGCAGTTTCCACTACTGCGGTATAAAGTTAGAATATGTTCACATGTGGCAAGTTTATATAAGAAAAGTTAAAGCCAAATAAATATTGTTTCTGCTTCTGAAAACACAATGGGTGGCAATTTCTTTACTAGAAAACATCAATGTCGTTTCACAAAACTGAACTTATTCGGGTGACAGTATTAGCAGTATTTTCTTCCTTTATGTGCTTTTAAAAACAAAACAAGATTATACTTTATGACTGTATTTCTCTAATCATCAAAATAGAAGAGAGATGTTTTAAACATAGTCCAAATACCCTATTTTATCTTTGGGCTTCAACTCTAAATATCAGTAGTGTTCCAATAACATAAGTTTATGCTCGTATACATATGTGTATGGACATTTTCCCTTCCATTTCTGAAACACCTGTTGCTATAGTTTCTAAGAATTCAGTCATAATAATTACTTTTTAATTAGCCTAATGTAACACTCTGCTAATTTAAAAAGTATTCACATAATACTGAAGACTAAAATTGTATTTTAAATTAACTATAAACTCCTTGAAGTTAGAGACTATCTCTTAAATTTCTTCATAGCAAAAATTTACAGTGCAGTGTTGAGATTTATTGATTGGAAACTCTTGAATTTTAGTAAGGTATCAGTCATAATACTAGCTAATAAGTAAAGCAAGCATATATGCATTGTTTATTCTTTTTAACCCATGAAAAATATGAGAGTATTCTAATAGTATTCATTTACTGTTATTTAATTTCAAATTTTTCTGAGTATGACTGACTTGTGCAGTCTATTTTTGCTCTTGTCTTTTTGTACTACTTAAGCAATCAGACATGACAGAATGTGCAATTATTCTGAGGGGTTGGGGTGTGCCCCTTCTTGCATAGATTTTGTTTTACTCATGCTTTCAATCATGATAGACATGCAATTATTACGCAACCGTGTCTTGAAACCATCAAAATAGTCAGTTATTTATAAAAACAAGAAAGAACTTATACATACGCATTTCCAAATTAAACTGCTGAGACATTTTTATTCCAACTTAACATTTGTATTTCTAAGTAATTATGAATCCTGCTCTTTGTAGAATAGATTTCTTCGACTATTCTACAGATAAGTATGTTCATTATTATCATGCTCACATTTCCCAAATATTAAAAAGAGGTTGTGGTTTATATGTTACTTATTGACTATTCAGAATGAATCTCCCTAACTCTAAGTTAGCTATATTCGTTTTTAAAAGATAATTAATGGGATGAATATGGAAAACAAAACCAGTGAATTCAAACCTCAAAATATTTAAAAAGCATGAATATTATTTGCTGTATATTTGGCCCCAAAATATCTGAAAGTGAGGAATTTAACTGAACTTTGTACTGAGTAAACACAAATTTAGGCTGAGTCTATCTGAAACATGCTAGACTATGAAATAGTAAATATCTTGTTCATTTGTACCTAATGGTATGATAAAATGGTGAGCTCCTTCCATGGCTTTACAACTAGAGCACTAAACGCTTTAATCCCATAGCTGGCTTCACTGTTCCCTTTTCATCCACATTATAATAAAATTGAAACAAAATTGATGTCTCCACACTTCTATGGACAGCTAACATATTCATTTTAAACTCTTCAACATTATAATTGCTCTTGAGATTACTCTTCAATATCTGTACCAACTATATCCAAGGACATATTAGAATACCATTTAACTATACAAATAGTAAACACATTGAGAATAACACCTATTTTCTAATTCTGTTTAAATTTTAGACCAGACTTTAAAGTCTGTTTAAACTTTAGTCCAGTAGGCAATTCTTGATATCATGTGTATTAAAATAAGTCTGCTACACAGAAAAAGCAAAAATAAACAAATGGGACTTAATCAAACTTATAACCTTTTGCACAGCAAAGGAAACCTTAAACAAAATGAAAAGACAACCTACAGAATTGGAGAAGATATTTGCAAATAATGCGACCGACAAGGGTTTAATTTCCAAAATATACAAACAGTACATACAACTCAATAGCAAAAAAACAAACAACACAATCGAAAAATTGGCAGAAGACCTAAACAAACATTTCTCTAAAGAACACATACAGATGGGCAACAGGAACATGAAAAGATGCTCAACATCACTAATTATTAGAGAAATGCAAGTCAAAACTGCAATGAGGTATCACCTCACACTGGTCAGAACGGCCATTATCAAAAAGTCTATAAATAGTAAAGGCTAGAGAGTGTGTGGAGAAAAGGGAACCCTCTTACACCGTTGGTGGGAATGTAAACTGGTTCAGCCACTGTGGAGAACAGTATGGAGGTTCCTCAAAAAAACTGAAAATAGTGTTACCATATGATCCAGCAATTCTACTCCTGGGCATACATCCAGAAAAAACAAAAGCTCTAATTTGAAAAGATATATGCATACCTATGTTCATAGCAGCACTATTTACAATAGCCAAGACACAGAAGCAACCTAAGTGTCCATCGACAGATGAATGGATAAAGGAGATGTGATACTTATATACAATGGACTATTACTCAGCCATAAAAAAGAATAAAATAATGCCATTTGCAGCAACATGGATGGACCTAGAAATTATCATACTCAGTGGAGTAAGTCAGATAGAAAAAGACAAATATTATATCACTTACATGTGGAATCTAAAAAGTAGTACAAACGAACTTATTTACAAAACAGAAACAAACTTATAGACATAGAAAACAAACTTATGGTTACCAAAGGGGGAGGGGAAGGGACAAACTGGGAGTATGGGATTAACAGATGCAAACTACAATATATAAAATAGATAAAAACAAGGACCTACTGTGTAGCCAGTCCTTGTAATAAACTATAGTGGAAAAGAAAAGAATACAGATGTATACATATATATACATATAACCAAATCATTTTGCTGTACACCTGAAACTAACAAAATATTGTAAATCAACTATACTTCAACAAAAAAATAATAATTCTGTTACAAATCATTTGAGATCATTTCCTGACCACATCACCTTCACTAAAGTAGCCTGTCACCATTCTCTTTATAGTTGTATATTTTAATGATTCTTATCCTTTTCTGAAACTATTTATTTATATATTTGTTTACATGTTTGTCACTGATATCAGAGAGTTATAAGAAAAGCACCAATAATAATAATATTTAATAGCATTTAATAGTAACTAAGATTTATTGAGCACTTATTATAAGCCAGAAGCTATCCAAGGACTTTACGGGTATTAGCACATAGACTTGTCATAAGAACCCTGTGAATTGGGAACTAGTATTATCCTCATTTGATAGATGAAGGAATTGAGTGACAGAGGGTTCCTGGCCCACCTTGATTCAATTCATACAATATTCTTTATCTTTCTTCTTCACTGTCTTCTGCCTTAATCATGGTTCACTGCATTTCTACAAGAATCACCGTTCTCATAAAAGTGGTGTTACAACAAAGGTGTCAAAAATATATTTTGGGAGCATAATATTTTAGTGTGCACACACACACATATATAATATATATATAGTATTTATATATATAATATATATAATATATGTATTTCTAATGAATAAGAGTTATTGAATATTGCCCAAAGTCCATTTTATACTTTTAAAATATTTATCTGAGTAAACCAGAATACTGAAAGAGTTGTCCCCAACGTTTTGGTGGCTCCTTCCTATCTGCCTCTAAAATCCCCATATAATTAATATCACTGAACTGTTTAAGCACAGAAGTATTTAAAGAGAATTCTTAAAAAAAAAAAAAAAAAAAGCAGTTTTGCAGTTTCCACTTCCTCTTGTTCCAATCTGGTTTCAGTCTCTCTCAGTGCATTGAGATATTTTAGTCAAGTCACAGGTGACCTCTGTCTCCATGTTCTTATAGAAAATGGTTACTTTCCTCTACTTTTTACTCTCTCACCTTCTCAGATCCCCTCATGCTAGTTTTCCACCTAGCTCACAAGCACCTCCATCTCAGTCTCTTCTGATTCTGCACCTCTATCTAAATTATACATATGAAATTATTCAGATAAAGCTGAGGTATACTGGTAAAACAAATGTCTAATAAAAAGTTTTACCTTGTGGCCAGAGATGAGTTACACATTTTGGCTACAAGCTTCGGAGAAGCTAACTCCAAGAATGAGCCGTAATTTGTAATAATTTTACTACTCCAAGAATGAGCCGTAATTTGCAATAATTTTACTACTTGCTTGTTTCTGCTCCAGTTATCAAATACTTTGCTTCTTGCCTCTAGCTGTCCTATTTTTTTTCCAGACTGGTCATTCTTTGAAATCAAGAAATGATTTCTAAAAGTACACCTATCTTTTACACTCAAACATTGGAACCTTTTTTTCAAACACCAGGCAACCACCTTTGAAGGCTTACAATACTATGCAGTACACAGGAATGAAACATTAATCTTATTTTCACACTCTGGATAGCAAAAGATTGAATGCCAGGATATAACTATACATGCTGAGACAATATATGTTAAATAAATATGCTGAACATATGTTCAAACTATCCCAATTTACATTATTCTGAATGATAATAATGATGAAGGTGACGGTAGATAAAAAATATATTCTGGTCAAATAGTTTTAGCATATGTTGTTTACTATTTTTCTGCTTGAGAGGTTCACAATACACCTTTGCATATTACAGGTTCTGAGAAGTACCAAAAAAAAACTAGTTAATTTTGTTTATTATATATTATCAAAACTGATTTGAATATGGTACTTTATCTCTTTATGTCTCTATTTATTTTTGAGATAGTTATATTTATATCCTTTGGAACATTATTTTATGTTAAGCTAGTTTGGAAAATGTTATTATAGAAAAATTATCTGAATAAATAAAATCAGAAGCAGTTTACATCAATCAGTTGTCATTTTTTAATTATTATATTAACTACTATTATCATCTTTAGGTCAGGGTTTGTTACTTAAGTTGAAGGTGGAAGGAAATTTTCAGAATCACTTTTTAACAATATCTCTCTTCACGCCCAACCAAAATTTTCTGAATCATATCTGAAGAAGAAAAGCCCAGGGAGATAAATCCTTTGGAAAAGCTCTACAGATGACTTGAATGCTGACATAGCACTTCCTCCACCAGTTTTGTCTTTTCCCCCACTATTGATCTATATATTGATAATTGCTCCAATATTTCACTTCACTTTGTTTTGTAAAAGAGCATATTAATCTCTCAAGACCAAATCTGACAGACATAATCACAAACTTTGCAATTATCCCTTAGCTTGGATTTTTCAAAGTAAGCCTTGCTCTTATTTCCAATTTTAGGTAGTCATCTAAACTCCTCGATTTTAAATAAGTAGCTATATATATATATATATATATATTTTTTTTTTTTTTAGATATATATCTACATTTACAGAAATATTGGTGCACTTATTTTTAAGAAATCTCAATGTTTCTTGAACCTCAAATATCTACTAAACATATTTTTCCCCTTCAAAAATATAAGCAGTCATTTCCCATAAAGCACATAAGCCCTATCAAGGGAGTACGTCAAATATTTCACTTCTGGGCAGACATTTCCCTTAAGACATGTCTATATTGGGCCCAGAGATTGTGCTGCAAACTTTCGTATAGTGAACTAAAAATTATTCAGACCTGTAGTATTTCAGCTATGCACTACAGCTTAACAAGATCCATGTGAATGTTGTCACTGGGAAAATATCAATAATCACTATATTTACACAATTATATTTATATTACTTAAAATAATATTTAAATTTGATGAAGCAGTAGATAAAATTTAGGTAGAATTAAATTTACCAGTGAGATATTTTTCACATTACTGAGTGGCATGATTCACTTAAAGCTAACTGGATCTGGCATTGATCATTTTGGATTGATGGTCTATTTTAACCACATTGGCCAAGCTGGTTGTAAGACATTTAACTTCAAGTTCCAGTTGGCTTCTGCTATACATATGTGTATTCAGTGTTCACTCATCTGGCTTTAGTAACAGTCCCACTTTAATCTGTGAAGGATTTACCCACTTTATCAACTGATACTTATTCATTTTATTTGACTTCCAAGTTGGCAGGATATTTCTAGCACCATTACATGGAATCCAAACTTACAAGGTTGATCAAATTTCAGATGTAGGTCACAATAAACCATAAGCTTCCATTCATCTCTCAAAAATTCATTGAGTGTACAGCCTTTTGCTTGTACTGTGCCCAGTAGGCAGAAGAACAGAGAGGAAAACAGTTCATAAGTGTTATAAAGACATGGTTACTCCCCTCAAAGGATTTACAGTCTAGTGAATCCTCCCTTTACATTCAACTTGAGTGGCATTCACTTCTATCTATAAATTATAACTCAAAATTATTTTATAGCCTTCTTACTTAAAAAAAGCCAAGCATCTCTAAATTTATAAACAAAAGAAGCACAAAGATTGCAGTAATTTAGACTGCGTAGTAAATATGAAAACTTTTTTATGAAAGAGAAGTATTGGTACAATGCTGAAATATAACTATTTCTTTGTGGCTGGAGTATGCATATGTGGAGAAGTCATATGCCAACTTCTTATACAGAAACCATTATCTTGTTCGTAATTCCACGATTGACTTATCCAAATGCTGCTTGGAAGTAGTTATCTTTGCTAGCACATCATACAATTAAAACAGTATTTATTGATTAGAAATATTTTGACACATAAATATGTTTTCAACTCATTAGGAGGAAAAACAAAAAACTACCATAACACCTTTAGACCTAGGTATGAATATCAGCTTTCAATCTCTAGCCAGGAAACTTTGATTTGAGCACCAACATTTAAAAACTGTCATGTGAGCAGATAGTTCTATAAAGCAAACTGATCTTTCAGGAATCCAAAATGGGTATGTTTAAATTTCCACTGAGCATTTCTCTTTCCAGAGAGGAAAGTCATAGCTACGAGTAGATTTGCTGAGAAGATCTGCATGCAGTCAGCATCACATATTTCCAAAGTCAGTCGCCTGCTTGGGGCAGAGGTGAATTATCTGTTTTATGGGGGCTCAGATAGAGGTCACTGCTTGGACTGCAGTTCTGACTTGTCTGTAGTTTGTTTTGTGTAAATGTGGAAGTAGCAGCTTCTGAATCCCTGTCGTGAAGCAAACATTATCCTCTGTTTGAAGCTGGATTTACCCTGAGTTTCCATGATGAGACCTTATAAACAGAACTCTCTTCTTGGCAGATAGAAATGCGAAGAGATTTATCTTGTGACCTTCTCTGTGAATCATTATAGGCTCCAAAATGTGACTATTAACATGTCAAAGAATATTTGTGGTAGAGGGTGGACATGCTCATTTCTAAAATGTATAAATTGAGGCTCAAATCAGTTATTTTTCATGAAAAAAAAAAGCACTCAACAGCACACTTTTCTAAACAATCCAAAATTAGTAGCTGAAAAGAGGATTTACTATTCTGTATTTATAGAACAACCAGAAAATTCTTTTAGTGATAATGTTATTAAGGCAACAGCAAAATTGGGACTAAGGAAACACTGTTAGATAATTTTCTTGAGAATAAAATGCTGTGCCAACTTTATTGTTTATGTACAGTGAGGAAAAAAGAATCTGGGTGACAGTTTAATGTCCTTGCCAATTTCAAAATGCCTAGCATAATTGAAAACTAGCCAAATTTCAAATACCCCTGGAAAGGTCACAGTTTTGAGGCAGGGTGAACACATATAGTTGAATGTTTTAATGTCACTAAAGAGCACGTTTCAGAACAGAATTCTTCAGGTCTCAAAGTTGGCAATTCATGAAGGTAAATTGCCAAAAACTCTTTCAAACAGGAGGTACTTAATGAAACGAGGCTGGAAATCTCAGATACTCAGAGGATTTTTTTCATTACCTACAAGCAATTCCAAATAGATCATTCCCTGGCCTCAGGAGGGAGACAGGGAAACATAATTGTTTTACTTCTTAAGTGGGGACATTGAGTCACTGACTATTTACTCTCTCTTTAGAATCACCATTTTACCCTGCTGATATTACGTGCATAGTCTGCAATAATGGAAAATCCATTTGGCTTTATTACGGGAGAAGGTATTCAAAGGCAATAAAACTTATTGTCAAACTAGGGTTGGCTTTGCAGAAAATGATTTCAAAATGTCCTTTATTTTGTTAAGGAGATTCTATGTAACTATTACAGAGATGATGCTTTTGGACATAATAAGCTAATCATCATCAGATTTAAGTGAGCAAGTGTGAACTCTTGATAGACTTTAAGTAATGAAAACTGGGTTATATCACACAAGTCTGAACACCAAGATTTTTTAGCAGTGTTTCAACCATACGTAAATATATATATTTTAAGTTAGGGTGATTTTATCTGTATAACAAAGAGCTTTCACCTGAACTTACTTGAGGTAGAGGAGCTGGCTATTTCTGATGTAGCTCATACTGGCTCAAGAGAGTCTACTGTGAAATATTCAGAACTTTTACAGGTAGGTTTTTAAGTCATCTCATGGAAATTGGCAAGGGCTATAAATCATAGCTCCCACCCCTTGCCTGAGAGCCAATTTACCAGCATACCTTTGGAAATGATAGGCAAGGAAAGTCCCTTCCTAGAGATGATTTTTTGAACAGAGACTTGAAGGTGCTGAAGTAAGCTATGCAAAGATGATGCGGAAGGACATTACAGGCAGGCTGGAACTGTGAATGCAGAAGGCCTGAGAAAGAAAGAAATAGCTTAAAATGTGGATATAGTGTAAAGAGTAAGGTAAAACATATCCAGAGATCTAGGAGAGGTTATATAATGTAGGCCATGATAAGGAGTTTACCTTGTAACTATAATAGAGATCTATAGGGTAGGTTTTCAGTAGGGAAGAACACGATTTGTTTTCATTATTTTAAGGCTCATTCTAGCTGTTCTATGGGGGGAAAAAAGATGTTAAGAGTTAAGATTAAAAGTAGGAAGATAAGTTTGGGTGTTACTGCAATATTGCCTGCAAGAGATGATGGGTTGAACTTAGCATTATTGTGGATATGGTGGGAAGTATTGATAGTCAGATCTAGCATATATTTTGAAAGTAGAATCTGTAGAGCATAATGATAGTATGAGGGTGAGAGAAATCAAGGATAATCTATATTTTTGCCCTAAGCAAAAGGGCAAATACTGATGCAATTTTCCACAATGAAAAGGCTGGGAGACAGACAGGTTTGATAAGTTGAGGGCTAAGAATTAAAATTCTATTTTGCATACAAAATGTCATATTAGGTTTAAAATATTATGAGTCCATGTATAACCCTCTAATAGAACTGTCCTATTGTTTACAATTGAAGTGATCTGATTAATGGATCAGATTTATAGGAAAGATTCCTGTCAATATAGAATCTGGATCTGTTTGTGATAAACTTTTTTTTTTAAACATCTTTATTGGAGTATAATTGATTTACAATGGTGTGTTAGTTTCTGCTTTATAACAAAGTGAATCAGTTATACATGTACATATGTCCCCATATCTCTTCCCTCTTGCGTCTCCCTCCCTCCCACCCTCCCTACCCCACCCCTCTAGGTGGTCACAAAGCACCAAGCTGATCTCCCTGTGCTATGCGGCTGCTTCCCACTAGCTATCTATTTTATGTTTGGTAGTGTGTATATGTCCATGCCACTCTCTCACTTTGTCCCAGCTTACCCTTCCCCCTCCCCGTATCCTCAAGTCCATTCTCTAGTAGGTCTGCATGTGATCAACTTTTACCCTGAAGCAGTACTGAAGAGGTGACTAGGAAGTTACTCAATTATGTAGTGTTGGAAGTAATTTCCTATCACCATTATCACACAATAATTCAGTATTCTTTCCTTTTGATTTCCCAGTTTTAGAACTATATAAATTATGCTGGATATTCTATAACAAATATTCACTTGGAACCTCCACTGAATTGTAGGAAAAGATGACAAAATCAATTTTTCTAATAATTAAGGTACTTAAAGAGTTTCCTTTAAAAACTTATCTGATATAGATATATTTGTTTAAAATTATTGAATATTTAAAAGTTAAAGTTTTACCTATGTTCACAGGCAAAGATGAACTGCATGCAAAGTAATATAAACATGGAACTTCTTTAAGAGCAGATTACAGATAAATTCTATAAATCTCAAAAAAGTGAGCTTTTCATATAAAATGTGTAAATGAGTTTAAATAGATATACAATATTTATTTCCAAATTTGAATCTTTATAAACATTGCATTCAACCAATAGTAACACATAAAATTAAGTGCCTGAAAATGAAGTTAATAACATGCAACAGTTATGAAACTTAATTCACATTTGTTATTACATCCTTCATTATTATCAATCATCAATTCTTTAAATGCATATTGCATGTTATGTAGTAAATATTAAAATATATTTTTACTTATTAACTTTAGAATAACTGATTTAAATTGTTCTAAAATCTGCATTCTATGTGTAGAATGTATATTTGATTTTCCTATATTGCTAACTTACTTTATCAAGAAACATATTTTGTCAGTATATTTGTTTTTGTTTCTGATGAAGAAGTTGAAATATTCCTACTAATCATAAAGAAAAGAAGAAGAAGAGGAGGAGGAGGAGGAGGAGGAGGAGGAGGAAGAAGAGGAAGAAGAAGAAGAAGAAAAAGAAGAAGGAGAAGGAGAAGAAGGAGAAGGAGAAGGAGAAGGAGGAGAGGAAGAAGAAGAAGAGGAGGAAGAAGAGGAGGAGGAAGAAGAAGAAGTGGTGAAAAGAAAATAGGATGTCTTCTTTTGCTGGGTGGAGATTTAAGAAAGTGAATATAGATAGAAACAGGTTAGCTTCAGTAAATATGAATCACCTTGGGAACAGAAGGGTCTGCTTCCTTCCAAGTGAAGTTTGTCTCTGCCACAAGTCATCTACAGGTAATACTGATAAATAAATTAGCCACTCAAAACAAAAAATCACATGCTTCCTTAAAGAAGCACTCTGATTGAAGAAGGAAGGTTAAGATATGTGACAAAAATTCACTATAAAAAAGGGAAAACTTCAAACCTTTTCCCAAGATTAAAAAAAAAAGAATCAAATTCAAGTCCTAACAAGTTACTGAAAAAGATCCCAGTAAACAGAAGGCATCTTTCATTTCTATCTCCTTTGACTGTTATTGGCAGAAAATTGATGTGTTCCTTTTATTGATTTAATATACATATCTAACGTCTGAACTGTCTTATCTTTCACACTTCTTATATGAGTATAATGTGGAAACTGTAGTTTGAGGTTCCAGGGGAATAAGGACATTGAAAAAGATTCTGTGTGACCATTACAGCTGTTGCAGGTAGCGGGGTGAAGTCACACGCCATTATAGAGACATATCAGGTGAATTAACTTCTATGGAATTGAAGTTCCCTTTTATGAAATTAATCCTCAAGATTGTGAATCTGGGGGTAGAAATTTATCTGTACTTATAATAACTTGGCCTCAGGGCAAAAGATGATACCATGTTTGACCGTGATTACAAGGAAATGTTTAAAACAGAACATCTTACCATCAGTCATTCTTCATCTGTAAAATGGGGATAAGAGTATATACCTTATAGAATTTTCATGAAGATTAAAAGATAAATTACATATAGGGTCCCAAGTGGTGATTCGTTATTTCTTGAAATAACAAGTCAAATGATGATTTTTGTACTTTGAGTATCAAGAGACTGGTTTGTATCATGGGGGGAAAGATTATTTTGTTTCAGTTGAAGGAAAATACAATATAAAGGTGAGTATATTTCTTTTATTTAATAGTTACTAACATAGCATTCATTATGTACCAGTTGCTACTTTAAATGTTTTACAAGTAAGCACTCATAACAAACCTATGCATAAAGAAGTAGTTTTTTCACATTTTATAGATCACAAAACTAAGGCACAGGGAGTTAACCTCTGTAAGAAGCAGAGCCAGCAGGCAAACCCAAGCCAGCTGGCGGCCATCACACACTGAAACCACACATCCTGCTACTCTGTCTCTTTTTAAGTGTTACAAAACTTTGATTTTTACTTAACAGACTTTGTCATTTGAGTATCATAAGTCATGTATATATGTATGTATGTATGCATTTCTATAAAAGTACTGCATCATTCAAATTCTTCTTTGAATAAGTACACATTCAAAGCAATTAACTATAAAAGTATGATAATACTCCCTTTCCTTTTGAGAAGAAAACAGATATCATCAGTTGTCTCATTGTTTATAGTTAGGCATATTTTTTCCCTAAACAGAATTAAACTTGCATTTTAAAGACTCACCTTATCAAAAGTGTATTTAAAAATAATCACATCAAGCTAACACTGATTGGTTGTATACTATGTTCTAGGTGCTGTTTTAGTGATTTTTTAAAAATAACTCGTTTTATTTTTAAATACATAAATAGCACCAATTATTTTTGGTGGTCAATTCTATACTTCCTGATATAGAATAAATTCTATATTTCTTCTTAATCAGGTTTAAGCTATACTTTCTCTCTTTAGATTGTGTGGATTTAATGAGATTTTAAAAAATAAAGAAGAATATGCATGGCTCACTAAAAATCAGAAGAGGAGAAAATTTCAAATGTCTCTTTCTCTTCTTCTTTCCCTTCAAGAACAATTAGAAGATCTAATCCAATCATTTTACAAAATTAGAATTAAAATATTTGTACGAAAGAAGTAAAATATTAGCTGCCTATTTTGAGTGTTTCCTTGGTGCTAGATCCATAATCCCATTTAAACCTTACACCATTCTCTCTGCTTGGTATTACTATTCCTACTTTACTTTGAAAGTAGGAAAGAAGTCAGCACAACTAAGCCTCAGAAATATCTAGTAGCTTGCTCAAGTGTACACAGTTCCAGAGCAAGGATACAATCATGCCGGTGTCTGCAAAACCTGACTGCTTGCAAAACCCAGCCTACTGCCTGCCAAAGAACTGACTGACACCCAACTCCAGCACTGTACTTATGAAGAGAGTGCCTGTTAAGATGTAAGCAAAGCCTCTGCTCTTTCAGCCCTTGTTCCGTCATGAGTAAAGAGCCATGATAAACTTGCGGGTATCTCTAAAGTATTCAGGCTAGGAAAGTGCTGTAGTCTCATTAATTTTACCAACTGTGATAGAAAAGAGAGAGAAGAAAAATAAATAACATTTTCAACTGTCAATAAATTGACTTAATAAAAGATACATTCCTAAATCTAGTGCCTAATTTTCTGCAAAAGCTATCTTCTTAATTTTATATTGTTTAGAGGTAACATATAAATTATTTTAATTTTTTTAGGTTATGTATAACAATTACTGCTTGAAAGTAGTTTTATAAAGTTATCCACAGGAAAGCATGAATTCATATGCTCTCAGCTGCATCATTTGAACTAAAATTATTCTTTTTCTTTTCATTAAGTTTGAAAAAATGAAACGTCCCATTTGCCACATATTGTACACAATATGGTTTGTGGAAAATCATTTTCCACAGTCTGCCAAAGTATCCTACACCTGCACGAAGATTACAACCTTAGTCATAATTAACCTATGAAAAAGAAATGAAATAGAAAAGCAATAGTAGTACTGAGGAGATTAAAAGAAACATCCTCTATTGTATTTCTCAGAGAATATTATATTAAAATTCAAATTCTTTTCAGTGACAGATTGTTATAAGAATAAGAAATGGCACAAACAATCCATTTCAGGACAAAGATTTAACAAGAATAAGAAGGTTAATTATAATTGAATATTCCCTATGTATATCTCGGAAGATATGCCTCAGTCTATTTTTTATTGACAGGTGGTACTGTAAATTAAATGCAGTATTATGCATTCAAATTGGATTTCAACTATTCATCATCTATAGTCTAACATTAAAATTAGCCCTGATGATGACAGTCTAAAGATCATAATGAGAATATGATTTCCATTTTTATTGTAGTGGGGAGTGTAGGAGTTGGAGATTGGATTCATAATTTTGTTATAATCTTTGATGCCTGAAAAATCCATTCCATGTATCAACTATCCAGAATATTAATACTGTACTGAGTATACTCTGAATGAATGACGATAAAGGCCACTTGTCTTCTACAAGAATTGGGCCAAATCCAAAAAGAACAACAACAACAAAAGCGGCATTCAAAATCCTGTCAATTCTACCATCAATCACTGTTTATATAAACATGGGGGATGTTAGTGTGTTCTCCAGGACCTCATGCAGAAATAAAACAAAACAAAAAACCAGCAGCACTGAGGCACTGTTACACAAGACGATCCTAAAAAAAGGAAAAAAAGACAACAAGAGAAAGAGATGGAGAGAGACAGGGAGGCAGAGAGAGAGAGAGACAGAGAGTAGAAAGAGAGGAGGAGGGGGAAGGAATGGATAAAGGGTTTGTCTCTCTGATGATGGTCATGAGTGACTTCAACTGTGTGGATCAGTGGTTCTCATTCAGAGATAAACTGCAGAAATCTGATGTGGAACTCTATGAAGGTACTCATGTGCTTGGGCCTGCAGATGCTCAAATTATTCCCCGTGTAATTCTGAGGCACTGCTTGCCTCACGATCCTATGTGGTATTTCTCAAAGCAAGAGTTATGCATTACCTGCATTAGCAAAAACACTGGGATCAGGAAAAGGGGGTGCTTGTTGAAAATTATGGGTCCTATTAATTTAGAGTCTCTGGGAGTGAGGTCTGTGAGGTTTTATTTTTTAACACCATCTGCAGATGAGCCTGATGATTCTCAATCATCTGTGGCACCTTGGCCATGCACTCTGTGATGAGCTGCTCCCTGGCCTGATTCTTTTTCTCCTCAGCCAGCTGCTACATGTTTGAAGTGTAAGGATCTCTGGAGCAAGGTTGGAGAAATAGCACTTGGCCATTGTCATTATGGCAATCTTAAAACCTAGGTAAGAAAGGTTAAGGTAGGGATGTCACTTGGTGCATTAGTCTGACTGTTTTGTTTGTGAAATTAATATATTATTTCAGCTGTTAAAGAATACTTTTACTGTGACAGGACCATGGCATTTTTCAAGCCACAGTCTCAACAAAAATTTCATACATTTTTCATTAGTCATTAAGACTAACAACCAAGATTGATTTTGTTTAAAATTATTGCTAGTTACCATGTATGAAGATTGAAGAAAAACAATTGGCACATATGTGAACACAAATATAACACATAACAAGTAGCTTCAATAAAACAAATATCTATTTTCTTTTAATTTGTCTCCAAACAATTGCCTAAAATTTAAACTGCAAGAAACAGTGATTATAATAGCATCTGGTAGAATTTCTATCTCAACAGAGTATTTTTTTTTAAATAACTGCATGTAATTGTTCATGACATTTAGGATTACTGAACACAAATAGAAGAAAGGGAATGAAATGTTAAGCTTTCCTGGGGATAAAAAATATTGTATATCTTTATTGTAACTCCCCATTTAATTAATGTATTCTTAATGCCAGCTGGTCAGATTATCTTAAAAGTTAACAAAAGAGATCAACCTGACACTTAAATAATAAATATGAAAGAGTGTAATGCTGAAACACTGATATTATGCAATCAACATAACTAGAATAATGCAAAAAAAAAACTAAAAGAAGGAAACCATCTTAGCTGTAGTGCACATTTACTGTCATCTTGGGATGAGGAAGAGAGACCCTTATTATTATCTCAATCATGACATTAGATATAACAATAATCATATATTTAAATAAAAGTGAGATGTGTACCTGTTCCAAATGCTTTACAGGTAGAAGGTTAGGATGTGTGGTTAGAACAACATATACCTAGAGTCAAATACTCAAGATCTCAAGCTGTCAGAGCTGGGTGAGTAATTTAACTTCTCTGGACCTTGCAGTTCTCATTTTAAAGATATGACTGTCCACATAATGCATTTAGAAGAGTACTGGGCATATAGTACTATATATATCTTTATATACCACATGTAATTTCTTTAAGCATACAAACAACACTTGATTTAAAATCAGAAAATACCTTCGGATCCTGCCTCTGTCATGGGGGCAAATCACTTAACTTCTCTGAAACTTAGTTTTTTTAGTTGGAATATAAAGTATTACTTATTTTAGAAGTGAATTATTAGGATTAAATAAAATTACCTTTGCTCAAGTCCCCATCAAGTTTCTGGTAACTATTAGGTGCCTAATTAGTTTCTTCTTTAAGTCTCAATTCAATACAGAATTCTAGCCATGGCCAGACGGCAAAGAACACAGCTTTCGAAAACTGTAGGTAACTCTGAACTTGTTCTCATAATGACTAAACTTTGGTATGAGAAATAAAAAGCCTCTTTTCTTAGCTCTGTAATCTGACACCTGAGATCAGAGTAGGTATTTAATCCATAATTTTGGCTACCTCGTTCTATTTCTGTGAGTTTGTTTCAAAGACCATCCCAGTCTTTAATAACTATAACATGTACACATTTGGACATATCAAAACAACCGATGCATCCTAGAGTCTGAGCAATCAATCGTACCTGGAAAAGGAGCTATGCTGTTTCCCTGTTCTTATGCACCTGAAGATGTGAAGTGTTAGAGGATGTTAAAGTACCACAATTAGCAACCTCAGTTATTTATATTTTACACCATTCTAAACACTGTAATTTTTAAAAATATTATGGAAAATTCCACAAAATACCATTCAATAAAGGATGAAGTCAAGAATACAGTTTTCCTCATTCAGTTGACATTATATCATGAATACAATTTTTCTCAACATAAAGGTAATATACTAATACCAGGCAAATGCATTCAGACAATATGGTCTGCTAAGATGTCAGCATACAAATTAATCATTTAGGGAGCTTTATAAAGTAATCAATTCAGTTAAGAACAAGAGTAAAGTAAGATAAAATTGTAACTAAATAATACAGAAAACCGTGAAAGGAAATCAAGCCAGGTGAAAAATAGCTTTTAAGTTTTTATTAGAAAAATAAGGCTTTTGTTGAAATATTTCAAATCCATTGTATTGCACTGAACTGATTAAGTTCAGGTGCTGTATTGGCAGTCTGTACACTTTTTCTTTGACATTCACTTATTTCCCATGTTTTATAACATGCAAATGCATGTATCAATTTGCAGAGAAAGAGTAAATGTAAGTTATTTTTGCTGTTTATTCATATGTTAGATTAACTTTGTTTATCAACCCATATATTAAAATGTAATCATTTCATTGTCAGGAGCCTAAAGCTAATGTTAATTACAGTTTGAAACTTCGATTATTAATGCATCTTTACCTACTGAAGTGTGAAATAAGCAATAGTAGTTGGAGTTCACCAATTAAATTAGCTTCTGAGACAAGAATTCATAAGTAGGCATTTGTTCATGATGAACAAATGCTGCAGGATTTCGTGTTCTAAGCTACGTTTGTGAAATATTAGTCCCAAGGAGTGAGAACAATGATTCAAAAAAACTACGATTAAATGACATATACAATAAATACAATAGATGTGATAGGCATCCTATATCTTTTCTCTTCACATTTCATAAGTCATCAGAAAAAAGAATGTAGGTATTTAATCCATAGAAAAATACAAAAGTTTTTGTTTGGTTTGTTTTTAAATAAACAGGGAAAAAAGAGAGATCCATCTTGTTCACATAGTGCCTTAATCCATTCAGGCTATTATAACAGAATACCATAGACTAGATGGCTTATTAACAATAGAAACATACCACTCACATTTCTGGAACCTGGGAAATCTAAGATGAAGGAGCCAGCAAGTTCAATGTCTAGTAAGCCTCCCCTTCCCAGTTCATATGGCCATCTCTCACTGTGTTTTCACAGAGTAGAAGGGGCAAGGGAGTTCTCTGGGTCTCTATTATAAGGGCACTAATCACATTCATGAGGACTCTACCCTCCTGATCTAATCACTTCCCAAAGGCTCCACCCCTAATACCCTCATATTAGGGATTCGGATTTAACATATAAATTTTGGCCAGACACATTCAGCCTATAGCATATAATATACCCAATATAATATTCTGCTTTGACAAATATTGTTTATCGTCTCATTTTTTATTTAACTATATGTTCATGTAAGTCTTGCCCCACTCATCTGACTCCTTATATGATTTTCAGGGAAAGCCTTGTTTCCTACTTGTTGATTGGCTGGTTGTGCTTCTCTGGTGCTACATGCATAATAAATAGTTTCATTCTTATGCAGGATGATTCTAATATTTATTAAATGTTTATAACTATGTGTTGTAACACAGTAACCCTCACAGTGCTCTTGTCATGTATGTACAATTAGTATGATCATTTTATAGGTAAGGAACCAGGACCACAGAAGGATTAAGTAACTGATCTAAGAAGCCACAATTTGGAAGGACCACTCCAAACTCCATACAATTTTTTCTAGAATTTTGTTCCTAATGAAATTTTTAAACACAGAATATGATAGAGAATGATGGACCCCTATACAGAACCACCAAGATTTCACATCCTTTCATAATTTGCTAATGCTTTTTAAAGAATGAGAGTATTACAGATGAAGTTAAAGTCCTCTATGAACTACTCCATAATCCAATTATCCTTTATTTCTCCCCAGGAATAACTTCTATTAATAATTTATTGTTTATAATCCTGATGCCATATTTTTATACTTTAACAAGGAATACATATGTATTTTTCTGTTCTAAAACTTGATATAAATATTGTCATGCTCTACTACAGTAACATTGGGCAACTTTGTCATTTCACATTTTTTTCTATATTTAAACATATTTACTATGTATTTTTAGTTTCTTTTCTCTGCATCATCATTTAATATAGTATGGACTACAGTTGAACAGCTTTTACTAGAAAGCTTCTAGGTATGCATTTACTTATATTTTTCTTGATTTCTGAAATTGTATATTATCTGAGGATTCTTATCCCTCAATATTGGGCAATGCTCTGCTCTAATCTTTTTATCTATGTATGTATGCATCTTATCTACCTATCTATTCCTATTACTTAGAGCTTCTCTGAAATACCTTATTAGTTCACAGTTTGTACTTTTTACACCTTTCCACCTTTATTCTACTCTGCAATTTAAGAATAAACATTTTCCAAAGAATAAAATCTATAACTTTACCAAAGACTACATATGTCGCTTAACTTCTGCTTTCTGTCTTGGCTGATGCAGAGAGGGTCAGGATGCAGAGAGGGTCAGGATGCTCTCGCTATATTTTTAGTATATTGAGTGAGTTACTAGTGTTTCATTTAAAGATGAAATAAAAGCTGAAAAACTTTTCAAATCAACCATATGTTCTGACATAATTTCAGATATAGTCATACAAACACACTCATGCATATATATATGTATATATATGTCATTTCTGTATGTTTAGATTATTGAGGAATATTAAAATTATATGTAAATTATTGAGAGATATGCATGTAAGAATATATATATATATTCATACATTTGGAGAGAAAGAGAAGATGGTAGATGGCTACATATATTACATACATATATATGATAGTGGAAAGAAAAATTACTTGATTATCTACAGAATTCTTTTCAACAACCGAGATACCATTGTTCAAGCATATATCTTTAATAAGTATATTTATTATAAGGACATGGCCCTATGGATATATTAGCCTGGATAGCTACAAAAGACTAAGGCACTGATAAACTATTTTCTATGAGAATGGAAATTTAGGGACTTGAGAGTGAAATACATTCTGTTAAAAATAGCTGTGATAAATATATATCAGTAGATAGCAAGTAATAGAATAAAAAATGGCTGACAATAACTTCAATGAGATGAAGTATAATACCATTATGTTGTATCTATATGTTTCCTATTTCCGGCATACTTTTTCCAGCCTCATTTTATTCAGTGAGTTGGGATATGTAGAGTGGGTAGATGTCAATCTAGATTGCACAAATTATTTCAAGATTTCCAATCTTCATTTTAAATTTGCATTGTGATATTCAAGTATAATTAAATCACTTTGAAAAGGCATGTGTTAAAAAGAGCCAAATCCTATCTATACAATGGAATATTATTTGGCAATAAAAAGAATGAAGTATTGAAAAATGTTATACCATGAAATAATCTTGAAAACATTATGCTGCATGAAAAAAGACAGTCACAAAAGACCATAGTTTGTATGATTTCATTATATGAAGTGTCCAGACTAGTATAATCTGTAGAGACAGAAAGTAGAATAATAGCTGCCTAGGACTTGGGCTGCTGGAGACAAATGGAACAAGGCTACTCATGGGTACTAAGGAATTACTTTTGATGGTGATAAAAATGTTCTAAAATGTATTGTGGTTATAGTTACAAAACTCTGTGAATATACTAAAAATGATTTATTTTTACAATTTAAATGGGTGAATTGTATGGTATGTGAATTATATCTCAATAAAGCTGACCAAGAAAAAAAGCCAAACCTTTTGTGTCTGAGATATGCAAATCTTAAATATTATAACATGAAAGAAAAGGGTGCTATAGAATTAAAGGGAGTTATTAAATTACAATATGGATTCCACAAGAGTTTCAAATTCACTGCCTTGAAAGTCACATTAGAAGCCCTCCCACCCCACCAAGAGACAGAAGGAAATAATGACAATAGAAACAATAATTATACAGGGATCCAGGATTCCACATTTCATTAACGATAAGTGTACACTGAAGAACCAGATTAAAAGAATGAAAATAGAGCATAGAAATGGTTTAACTCCTATATACCATTAGAACAGCGAGGCAGGGAAGAAATAGCAAAAGTGCAAAAATCAATCTTAAGACAGTTCTAATTCTTTCATTAAAAATAATTTTAAATGACCAACAACACTTGTTTCATTTGTTTTAATTGAAATACTTCTGACAGTCCAACAGTATCTAATGGCTTCAGTACTGCAATATTTTAAGAGTTGCAATATTTACAATAGCTCCTATTTGATGTTAATAAAATGTCTCTGATTTGGGAAGAAGAAGAAAAAAAATTCTTGATATAGAATAATGGCCAAGTAAGGATTTTAAGTTTGTGCAAAACAAGAGTGGTGGAATTTAGTCCAAAGCCCTTGGGCTGGCTGGGCAATAAGTTCACCTTCTGGAGACAGAGAATACTTTACGTTGCATAATAAATGGGGCACTCACTGACCATGTGATAGTCTACTCTGCTAGAAGCAAAATGTCACAGAAGTACTGCCACCTCTGCATTTCTTAAAAAAAAAAAAAAAAAAAAAAAACCGTTAGGAATCCTACCAGTTTACAGTTAAGCCAGAGGGCGTTTTCCTTCTGTGTTCTATAGGTAAACAATCTGAAGACCAAGCAATTTTGAGGACTGTTTCAGCATTACCAATAAGTTTTTCTAGAAAACAAACCATGTTCTCTTTATCATCACACACCCTGTACTGTAAAACTTGTGATTGCATCCCCCCTTTTTTCTTGATGAGAGAATGTTAGTTTTTCCAGGTACCTGCTCTCAAGGAATCACCACAGATATAATTGCCTTCCACGTCCTGATTGATCTAAACCCGTTAACTTAATCCATTTCCTTAAATGTTTGACTGAAGCAAGACATTAGCATTTCTGACCTATAACAAATAAAAGGTGTTTGCTGGGACTCTTCTAAAAAATATTTTCTCACTTTAAAGTTGAAATTTTGTACATGGGAGAGACAAAATACATATATATGAAGAGAGAGAGGCATGGTGGAGGGAAAACAGCTCAGTGTGTGCTTTGTCTCCTACAAAATATATATATATATCTATGTATATATGGATATTTGGTGATATGGTTGAGCTATTAAACTAATCAGTCTTCAATTTCTTCTTATATATACATTTTCTCATTTTTAAGCCCACTGACTCTGGATTTTCTTTTATTTATAGATAAAAGCATTCCAACATGCTATTTAAACATGTCTGTGAGGGCATAATCAGTCCACGATCATCCGCTTAGTGGTTTATCTCAATGGATAGGTTCTTATCAACTGTCTTAACTTGTAGTTATATCACAAAATGATCCCTAGATATTTCATTCTGATAAGTTCAACTTGCTGAAAGCTCTTTCTCATTTGAGGAAAGCAACAGAATGTCATTTTGAGTACAGACATCTAAATGGTAGTAACTTTCAGACAACATACTCAGAAAGATATCAAAGTTGCTTTTAGGAAAATAGGATGGTACTTGATCATTGATAACTTCCATAGGTGTCAGTAGCAGAATCTGACCATCTATTAACATTTGCTGATTCAGTTTTTTAACAAAGAAGCTGGTTTATCTATAAAATGCTTGTATAATACTGACACATAGACATGTGTCTAGGGTAAAAGCAGTGACTTTTGCTCATGATGGGCAAACCTTCCCAATTATGCCCTAAAAAAAAAGAGCAAGTCAAGTGTTCCTTAATCTCCCTTTCAAAAATAAGGAAGAAATTACTGAGAGTTTTAATACTGCGTAATACTTAAGAAAGCTGAGGAAACTTAAGACAGATGTAACAAAAGTAAAATATTAAATAGATTTTACATTTTTTTGGAGGGGGGAGAATTGGGAACGTTTAACTCCTAAAAAAAACTTAGATGGAATGCAAAGCTGTATTGTGAAGAATAGAGGAATGTGTTAAAATTGGGAAAGAGGAAGAAATAAAGGCAGGCAGGCAGGAAGAAAGGAAGAAGAGTTCATGTATTAGATGGGGTTAGGCTACTACCTATCATATTTAAATAACACAATTCTAGAAGTGTGATGTAAAGAAATGCAAATAGAGTATATCAATGATAATGAAAATGTATGTCCCTGAAATGGAAACTTGTAATGCTATTAAATAGTGTTGCCAGTTAGCATTTAAAATACAATTAAGTAACAATTAAACATATGAGATGGATGATTAAATTTGAATTTCAGATACATAAAAAATTATAGTGTAATTATGTACAAAATACTGCACAGGGCATATTTAAAAATTTTTAATTGTTTCTTTGAAATTTAAATTTAACAGGATGTCCTATATTATAACTGGCAACCCTAAATGCTTTTTCTATTTTTTTTTTCCTGTTATTTCCTCTAACAGTGCAACAGTACCAGGTTGCAGAAAAATTGTGGTCTCTTTTGTTTAAAGATTAATTTAATTCTTTAATTCTGAATCTGAAACTTTCGAACTTGAGTTAGAAAGGACAAAATACAGCAGAAAGTTCCTGGTATAAGGGAACAAAATTTGCCACCCCAAAATGTCTCTTTGGCATGAGTATTATAATATCCCACATGCTGTGGAAGTCAAGCAACGTTCCAATTCAAACCTGACACAGAGAGAGAAAATGGTAGCCAGCTCTGTGAGAATTAGAAAATTAGTTAACCTCTTTGTGCCTTACTTTCCTCATCTATAAAATGAAATGTTGATGATACTGGCCTTACAGGTGGTTATGAGATTAAATAAGATAACAATTATAATGGGCTTAAGACACTGACTGGCACATAAAAAGCTCACAGTTGTTAGCTGTTGTATTGATGTGATATTCTTTTTGTAGTTGTTATAATTATTTTAATTAGTATTATTACTATATTATACCTATATCAGGTTTGTAGGTGTAATAGCTGTGACTGACTGAAACTAAAATCTGGAGGTTTGGATGTTTTTTTTAATAAAGGTGTTGGGTTCTGTAAAAACAAGAAAAAGCAAGTATGCAGATATATGACTCTACAAAGTCAGCTCCTTAAAGAGCTTCCTAACAGTAAAGAAATTTTGAAAGTATTTGTAAAGGACATCCTTGTCCTTTACAAGTTTATTGCTAATTCTATTTTTTGTTAGTCCTCCATATGAAGAAAATATCATAATTGCAAAGAGTTAGTCCAAAAATTGGCAATGGATCTCTAAGTTGGTTAAGGCGAAGATGTCTTTTTAAAGTAGGTTAAGCTGTAATTTGCCAATTCATAGTTAAGCTTTAATCTAACACTTTTTTCCTGCATATTAAAAACTGTGCACTTATCAAAATGTTGGTGTATTTAAGCATATATGTCTAGTAGGCACTGAAGATTATAGCCTTGCCTCATTTTCACACTGACCCAAAATTTGATGAAATATCTGCTAATGATTCTCTTCTTCATATTTTTTTTAACATCCCTTTGGGGAAAAACTCATGAAGACAAAAATTTTAAAGTATCCTAGGTTCCTGAGTGAGCTAAATTTTAATTTTAATGCAAATTATATTTATTAAGCAACCTTAAGAGTCAAATTTGAAGTTTTTCAGATCTCTGTACTAATGTAAGTGACAGTAAGGTAAAAACAGGTTAACTTCCCAGCAATGGAAAAGCTCCTTACAAAGTTACTGATAAATCTAAAAGAAGATGGGGTATATTTTAGAAAATGGTTGATGAAAATCATTGAGTGTCTGCTTAAGTATTTATCTTTCCCTTTCCTTGAATCAGAGACATCCATATAATTTACATGCTTTTTTCCTACCTTCGATAACAGATAATAAATGTTAAGTGGGACCTCAGCATATATTAAGCACTTGGAACCTGTTCAGACAGCTTCCTCACTCTTCCTGAGCATCTTTGTAAACTAGGGAAACAGGATACATCACAGATCAATTCAGTCAATCAACTTTAATCATAACAGAGGAATTAAGCTGCTTTTCAGGCATGATGCAATAGAGAAAATTGCTTGGAGCCTTTTTTTTAGGCCACCAAAGATCCCACAAGGGCTGTCATTTTGCTTCTACATTTGCTCTCTATTCCAGAAGTCCTCATTTTCTTGAGAAATGTACAAGAAAGGCTGAAGCAGTTGGAATCTGGGGGCATAATGAATGCATTTTATGTCATTTTAAACACACCCAGGATCACTGACAAGAAATAAAAACAGAAAGTCAAAATCTTTGCTGAAAGAGAGACAGAGCCCCAGAAGGATTTTTTTTCCCTCCATTATTTGTTGCTTTGGGTTATGTCAGTTTATTTTATGGCTGCACTAATTTTAAATGCATTTTCCTCTCCCGTGAGATGCACTCTTTCAACTTTCCTGGAGGTGAGCTTGAGAGTCTGATTGATGGTCAGATGTGTGCACACATGTATGTGAGCATATATCTGACCATAAAACATATAGTAATTCAGCATTTACTTTTGGAGGGTGTGTTCTCTCTGCTTTGTTCCTAATTCTTGGGATTAAACCTTTCCTGATATATAAAAATGCTTAATGATTTTCTGGAACACACATATACACACACACACACACACACACACACACACACACACAGAAGAAACATTTCAAACAACCGTCAGCATTAGTGTTTTTTTTTTTTTTAAGAAAATATTTTAAACAATTATTAGTGGACCTGAGGAAAGAAAAATATTATTTTTTAAATATTTGGTTAGAAATATTTCAAGTCAAAAAATAACTGCAAAATAAACCACCTAAGGCCCTTTAAACAAATAAATCTGAAATGCTATAAAGTTTTCTCATGTCTTATTAATTCCAATAAGCTATTTTGTGAACATAAGAACACTTTCAATTTAATTCATATAAGAACAAAATAAATTGGCATGCCATCCTCAAGTTACATGATGAAAAAATGAGGAAAAAGGCAACTAGACTTTATCATTTGAGTAATAATTTTCCCTCTGATTATAAAATTATTTTCAGCTAAAATATCTGACCTGACAATAAAATAGCTATAAACAGAGTAATTCAAAAATACTTTCTATTTGGTTCAAAATATAAAAGTCAGGGTACTAGTTAATGTGCTAATAGTACAGAATTTCTGACTCAAGTCAACATAGCAAAATGCAAATTATTTATCTAATACCAAGGAACTCAACCAGGAGCAAGGATAAGTTATGAGTTAAAAAAAAAAATGAAAAATCAACTTTACCAATTACATTTAAGGTAAAAATTCATTGTTAAAATTTTCAACAATTCTTACATGTTTTTGCATTTTCCTACTCATAGCTTAGAGGCAAAAAAAACTTCCTCTTGTTGACAGGAATTGCATTTACAGCAACTAATCAGCATCTACAGCATTTAATTCTTCTAATTACAGCACAGTTTTCTAGGGTCAGTGTCTCCTACTTTTCTCTACAACCCACTGTGGATCAGCAGGAAGTGATGCAACTTCCAGTTTCACAACCTGACACTACTGATATTTTGGGTTGGATAATTCTTTGTTTTGAGGTGTGGGACTGTTTTGTGTATTGTAGGATATTTTTCAGCATCTCTGAACTCTACTAACCAGAAGCTAGTGGCAATCTTTCCCCTGTTTTAGCAACTAAATGTCCCTAGAGATTGCCAAAACTACACTTTCCACCACCCCACAATTTGAGAACGAACTCACAGTGTCATGGTTTGGCATGTGGGCTTATTTGGGACCAATCAGGACGTATATCAGGACTTCCAAGAAAGCAGTGTTTTTTAGTCTACCAGATTCAAGCTTTGAGTTGGTTGTTGACAAACTTGGAGTAAGTCTCTGTCTTAGAATGCAACCAAAATGAAAAGATAAACAAAACAAAATAAAAAAACACTGAATGGTGGAGAGGGTTGGATTTCTGATGACATGTGCAGATCTGGGTATAGCTAACCCCAAAGCTAACACTTATCTTAGAGTTTTTCAGATGAACCAAAAACTCCTCTTTTTATTTTTTTTGCTTAGGCCACATTTGAGGCAGTTTCTGTTACTGACCTGATTAATAGACTTATTGTGAAAATAAATTATCTCATTCAAAAAGCTTTCCAATTTGCCAACCATAAATGCAATATGCATTCTGAATACCTCAAATATGTAATTTTATGTCTATACTATACACAGAAAAATATACACATTATTTTATGATGTTTACATCTGATGACTGAAGTCAAATGATAAGAAGTTCTCAATTTTTCCTTTGGCAGTCATTGCAAAGTATGCCTATTCCCAATAAATATGCTGCTTGAGGTGTGCTGGTTACACAAATGGGTAATGGATAGATAATGGTCTGAAGACCATCATACCCTTATGCAGGACATTTTTTTCCCATGTGGAGTCTGGTCAACTTCAGTCAGCATCTCAGAACTTCAAACTGGCTTTTTGAAAAGCTATGCAAATAAGATTTTCTGCACAATTACTGAATCAAAATCACAGTTAACCAATATTGCAACCCTGTCATTAAATAGGTTTACACAATTGAAATGAGAATCAGGGAGGAAGGATGAAAGACAATTCATGTGGGATCCCTGCAATCACTCTTCACCCATTAATAATTAAATGAAACAGTCCAGATCCAGCTGAAGTCTCATAAGCAATAATGAAAATAAAAATTATTTTATAGGATTTGCTCAATTTGGTCCTTTTTCATATTACTTAAGGAAAGAAAACTCCAAGACTTATGAAGTCTAAATATAAAATACATGGTTCCATAGAGTATGAATTTACTCTTTCTGAACTATAGTTTTGCCCCCCCATAGTTAGAAGAGCCATTAAAAAACTTTAAAAAATTAACTGGCAGAAAAAACTAAAGTAATAAATTTTGTCAAAATATGCTTTAATTATTCAATATTAAGTGCAATAAAAGATAAACAAAGTTTATAAGGAAAATTAATAGAGGAAAACAGGTGCCCAGAACTCAGAGGAATATTCTCAAGTAGTTGTTTTATTCCTGTCGATTATTTGAATCATGTTAATAATAATATCTTGTGGCATAGCTGATCCCTGACTTGTTAATCTGTTTGTACCCCATAAAATAATTTAGAAAGAAGACAAAAAATTCTCTATCAATGTTGTCTTTGCTATTAAAATCAATGTGTATATTTCCTGTTAGTTGGAGGACTGGCACATTAAGTGATGGTCTTCTTGTTTCTTACTGCTGAGAATCCAGGTGTTTTCTTCTTAAAAACATAAGGAAGAAAAAATTCCATTGATGTTTTTCTATCAGAACTGCTTGCTATCATGCTTTACCTTACGTACCTTATATAATGTAGCCATCAATTCCAAAAAAGAAAAGCATAATAATGTGGTTTTCCTCCAGGTTCTTAGAGAATTATTACCTTTAAAGTAAAACGCTTGCTGTTAAGTCTGAAGGCTGTTTTAATCATTGGAGCCTTTACATATTATACAAATATGCAAGACCTTTTCACTTCTTCTTACTGCATATTGCTGACAAACTACAAGGGAATGTTACCCTTACAATTTCATGAGGGAGAGAATACCAAGAGAGTTTTCTGAGCTCATTTGAAGTCTGAGAAGGCTATTGTACCCATTTTTAAAACCTGATCAAAATTCAGGCTGCTGTTTGTTACTAAATTATGTATCTCTGAAGCATAAATGTGTTGGCTTTAGAAAGTTACAAATTAGTGCATTTCCATCTGACTTGGGAAAATGTAATTCTAAGAAATTTTATTTGGGGTGAAAAAATATTGTTTGCATTATTTTATAACACAAGGGAGCTGTCAGCCCACATGGTCATCCAATTTCTGTGGCAGTGAGAGCTCCCTTGCATCTCAAATGGTTAGCAATAAAGATTATACTTTTCACATTAATGCTGCCGATAACCTATAAAAATGCTTGCTTTATACACTTTATTTTGCAAAAGAAAATGTGGCAAGTCTAACAGAAGAATTTGGTATCTCCTTGAGTAGATATTCCATTTCTCACTCCATTATCTTTAATTCAAAAGTGTGAAACAGTATTTGAAATTGTTCTGAAACGTATTATTTCTAATCCTTTTCAGATATGCTTATTTTATTGTATTCTAGGGGAGTTTAGTTGTACCAGCTTCTCCTTCTGCCATCTCCAATGTTGCTGGGCTGTCATTCTTTGTTCTGTTAGTCAGTAGAGGCAGATATTACTATTTCTAAAAATGCCAATTGGAAGACTAAATCATAATACCTACATAATATTGATAAAAATTCATTAAATGTAACTTTTTACTATGACTATTACAAAAGGTAAATTAGGACATACGAAGAAGAGAAAGGAAAGGAGAGCAGGAAATGTAGTGAGAGGGCAAAGGTAAATGGGAAAATTAAAATAGAGGGGAGAGTATGTGGGAAAGTAAGGAAACAGATAAGAGTGAATGTGAATGGCAGAAGTATTTTAGATGCAACTAAATTTTAGAATCCTATGAAATCAGTTAGTAAGTAGAATTTGAAAGGCATTGTTTATACACACACACACACACACATACATACATATTACACCTTTTTTCAAGTTCTATTTGTTTAAAATGAGGAAGTCAATTCCAAGTTATACATGTAAAGCCTGGTGATATCAGTATGATGACAAAAGATAAAATAATATTTACCTATGGTCATTGTTTTCAATAAGGGATATTGTTGTCTACCAGGGGACATTTTTGGTTTTTACAACTGAAGTATGTGTGTGTGCGGGGTGCTACTGACATTTAGTGCGTAGAGGTCAGGGATGCTGCTAACCATCCTACAATGCCTAGGACAGCTCCACAACAAAGAATTATCTGACCCCAAATGTCAGTGGCGCTGAGATGGAGAAACTCTGATCTATGAAATTAATAAATTCTTTCAGAATGGTAGGTGAACCAGGTTTCTGGTTGATGTTTGATTTCAAAGCACTTTAACTTGCCTAAATGCCCATTTGAATCTCAAGTCAGGAAAAACCATCCGTGGCCTTGCACTGATACAAACAACATTATACATGGATTACTGTGAGGGTCACTTCTACTCAATAAGCAATCACTGATCACTGGTTGGTAGAGATATAGTAAGAGTTCTGTGTGCCTCTAACCTCGAATTCAAGTTACTGTGATCAATTGCATCCCAGAGTAAACAAGTATGATAAAGTGTGTATCTTTATAAATGGAAAGACTACAAAAGAAGGACAAGTGGTATTTCAGAAGGTCCCTGATGCAGATGTTCCAAGATGATCAATAAAATATTTAACTTCATTTTCAGGACTAAATATGACATGAGGTGGAGAGCAAATGACCATTTTGAATTGAGTATCAGACCAATCTCATGCCAGACAGTTTCGCAGAATGTTGTTTCTGAAACTTTATATGCCAACGAATCAACTGGGATTTTTTTTTTTTTTTTAATATAGATACTGAATCAGCCAGTCTAAAGTTGGGGACACATACTCAGCATTTCTAATAAGTGGCCAGATGATGCTTATTGTTCACAACTGAGGGCCATACTTTGAATGGCAAGGCACTGGAACTGTTCTTTTCTTAATACATACTGAATAAAACAACGTCATTCTAAAGGCAAATCACGTATATAAATTTTTTAAAATAATACAACAATTTCATGGGGAAGATTAGGGTTCTTTCAAATATCTCTCATACATTCATTTTCATTTAATTATTTAGAATTATTTTAATTTCTTTTGCTTAATTTAAAAATTATTTAATTTATGCTGTAATATCGGAATAAATTCTAATTGTAAAAAAAAAGTATAAATAAGGCCAAAGACCCTCTTTGATAATTTATTATGACCCACAACCCAGTCCTTTCTTCTTCATATTTCAATATTTTTCTTTCTCCTTAATGTTATCAGTTTGGTTTATAGTCTTCCATTCTGTGCGTTTATATACATACACATGTACCTATACACAATTTAATTTTTTAATTTTTAAAAATTTAGCTAAATATTAGAATGGTGCCTGTATCATGATACAACTTACTTTTTCACTCGAAATTACATTTTGGAATATAATTATATAATTTTTTTTCTATAATTAGATATGATTTTATGTACATATAAACTATTTACAGCTATTACATCTTGGAACATAACAGGATATATTGAACCACTGAATCTTTTTGAATTACTCCACTGCATTTCATAGAATGGATATGCCATTCATCTTCTGATAGATATTAAGTTTTTTATAACACATTTTTATATACCTTGATTTTAAAAAGGAGAAAGAAGAGGTAGATATCAACTGCACATCTTTTGAAATTTTTTGAAGATAATACATAAACCTTTAAAATCTGTGTTTGTTTTTTACTTTGTTAGGGGTTTCCGTACAACTGCAGCCTATACAAAGAATGGAAGACAGAAATCTTGGTCCATAATGACAGGGCATGTTTTGCTATTTTTGTCAGACTTAACTTAGCCTTCCTAGAAATGAGTTGCTCCAAGGAAATAATTTAAAGCTATAGTCAATATTTCTTCTAGGCCTACATCTTTAAAAGGCTCAGAAAATACAACCTCAAATCACTATCTTCAAAAAATTTAAATTGGTCACCAACTGTATAATATTCAAACATATAATTTTCAGTTTCTCCCTGATTTCGCTGCCTTTTGCACCTGGCATTCTGCAAAAGAACTTTTAAGTATCACAGGATGTATGCAGGTTTTATCATGAATAACGCCAATGCCATGTTATAGTGTGCTGATGGTCCACACACAGTGGCTGTTTTGAGTCAAGCCTGTAACTCACTTGGGTATCATCTCCATGGTAACTTGTTTACAAGGGCTGAAATACAAGCTGAAAATTCAGGGTTAGCTTTTTCTTTGTTGCTGTTTTGATGTTTTTGGCAATTGAAATAATGTGGGTATAAGACTTGATTTAAACAGCTTCATGGCAGGCAGAGTCAAAACAAAACTCCATACAAAATGTGCTTTGTTCATCTCCATTAAAAAGGAGAGAATTCAAAATGATCTTTAATCAGAACCATCAGTTATATCTCCCTTTCATATTCCAAAACAACAGTCCTACTGCTGCAAATCACATCTTGGGAAATAGGTTTAAGACTTCATATTTTTTGAAGCAATAATTTTTTTGTGCATATGTTCTGCCTTAGATGAAGAATTTAGTTTATTTTAAATCATCATTGTGTTAGGGGGAGGGGAAATGAACAGTTTTAGAACCTATGCTAAAAGCACTTCATCCTCCAAGTGGATGAGCCTTTTGAATTCTAAAAATTGACTGCATTTTCAGTATCATGAAAAACAGTTACCACTCAAAATTACTCTTTCCCAGAAATAATTATAAAATGACTCTGATTATAACATTAGTTTAGTGGAATGCTTATTGTGATTATGAAAAATTTAAATTTAGATTGTTGTAAAAGAACTGTTATTTTTTGAAAGCAAGTTATAACCCAGAGTGATCTTAAATCTATATAGTATATGAGTCTTTGAATAAATTTCTACTAAATATTAGAGAGTAGAAAAATATGATTATGTATCTTACCTTCTCTTTTATAACATCTTTACTAATTTTCATAAGCATTTAAGTAATTCAATAAACCCCCTAAAACAAGACCAATATGCCCACTACTATTCTTTCACTAAAATTCATGTAGATTTTAATTGATATGGAAATACAATAATGTGCCTATCGGCATAAAGGTGGTGCTTAATGCAAAAATCAAAGACTTTAAGACAGAAAGTTAAATTTGGAGTTGGCATTACTCTAGCTTATGAAGTTGATTAGATTCCTCTTCACCCAAATTCTCTTCCATGCTCCTTTCAGTATTCTTGAGATATATAGATATAGACATATAAAGCAACATTATCTACTATAATCACTGGTTTAACTTATTGGTCTCACCAATCACCAATCATCACAGTGCCTGATGTAAGATGACAGAAAATAATATTTATTGAATAAATATTTGATTTTGTCATAGTCAGTATGATTTCTAAGGCTTTGTTAGTAATGTTGACTTCTTTGTTAGTAATGTTGCTTTTGTTTTCCCAAGGTAGATTTGTGGAACATTTTGCTATTTTTACACCACATGGGGAAAGGACAGACATTTATTTGCCCAACACATTCTAAAGCATGTAGACTCAGTCCTTCCTACACCTAAGCCCTTCCCTCATACGAGAATACTTTTTATTTTCCACTCAAACTGCATTTAAACGTCACTGTGATTCTTCCCCTAAACAGAGCTGAAAGAATGGGTTTCACTCTGACAGTTTTCCTGAGCATTTAACCTGGATGTAGCTTTGTTCATTGCTTGGGACTGACATCCACACACTGCTATATGTAAAATAGATAACCAACAAGGACCTACTGTACAGCACAGGGAACTCTGCTGAATACTCTGTAATAACCAAAATGGAAAAAGAATTTGGAAAAGAATAGATTCATGTAAAAAAAAAAAAAGAAATGTCTTTAGTAAAGATAGGAAGCAGGAATGCTAGTCAATGCTGATGCCAGAGTAGTTGGAAGAATTTAATTTTACTTGGAATATTCACTTCACTTAATTAAATTCTACTTTGATTAAACTATTTTTCAGTTCTGTTCTTAATGATGGTGAGAAATTTGTTTTCTATTGCATTCTTTCTTTTGCACAGCTTCTCAATCTTGAGACACAGTTTTCCCATGCACTATCCATTCTTTTTTATATTCTTACAACATTTCAACCATTAAACAGAGTTTACTATTAGAAAAAAATTGTAAATCAAGTGTCTAATTATGAAATAACTTATTTAAATTATCTTTTGAGCCAGATTGAAGTAAGCTAAAGATGACCTCAAGTTAAATGAAAAAAATGTGGTTTTATTGAATTACTTCTCACATGGCTACAACCAGAGATAAATAAATTCCTAAAGAGTAGCACACAGGTGATTTTCACCCATAGATTATGGGTTTAGTTCTGAAATAAACAGTGAAGGAGGATATTTTTTTTTCTTCATGAACTTGTATCAAAATAGATGGTGATGGTGTTGTATGGGATGAATTGGAAAGAATCATTATATGTTAAATCAACAACGCAATTAAGAAACAACATGATTCTTCAATCTTTTAAACTTTCCATTTACTTTAATTAAGCTCACACTGCAAAACCTTTTTTTTCTTGTTAAACATATAATGAAAAAGATAAATTAAGAAAGAGGAAGCTCCTTCACTCTTGTTGTTGTTTTGTTTTTTTTTTTCTGGCTGTGTGGGGGGAAATAGGGTATTAGAAAAGAATCTCTGGAATTAATTGGTTTAAAATTCATATTTAGGGGCTCCCCTGGTGGCGCAATGGTTGAGAATCTGCCTGCCAATGCAGGGGACACAGGTTTGAGCCCTGGTCTGGGAAGATCCCATATGCCGCAGAGCAACTAGGCCCATGTGCCACAACTACTGAGCCTGCACGTCTGGAGCCCGTGCTCTACAAGAGAGGCCGCGACAGTGAGAGGCCCGCGTACCGCGATGAAGAGTGGCCCGTGCTTGCCGCAATAAGAGAAAGCCCTCGCACAGAAAGGAAGACCCAACACAGCCATAAATAAATAAATAAATAAAACACTTCCTAACATTAAGAGGTAATCTTTAAAAAAAAAAAAAAAATCATATTTAGCATAGTCCAGTTTATTACTGATAATTGTGTTAACTGTTCTATAAAAACAAATAAAATATACTGAAAAAGGAAATGGAAATTAGATATAAACAGCCTCATCTTGACTCTCCAGTTGCAGTGTCTGGCAGTTAACTCTGCCCAACACAATGATCAAGCCATACATCACTGGAGAAAAGCAGATACACATCAATCAAACGTGTTCTTATGGTAAAGAGTATGATAACATTAGCACATTTACACAATATTACCCTGCCTATTAAGCCCCACTTTTCCTTTCAAGCTCCTCAATCAGATGGTATTGTAAAAATGGGAGGAACCGTGTTTAATAATTCTTCATTCAGGACTTCCTAGTTGACTACAAGGTTCTTTGAAACAACAGAATAAAGGTAAGAACCCTCTCTTTTATTTGTTAGAATCAATAAATAAATTTTGATAAGAAATGGAGATCCAAATGCAACTTAGTAGCTTCAAAATATAATATTAAGTCGGTTAGACAGATCTCTTATGACACTCAAGTGACTGAAATTACTTTTAAAAATTCAATCTCTGAATAGAAGGATTAATGGCTATTCAACAAATCAAATCCACACTAATGATGCCATAAGCTTTAAGACAGGTAACTAGCTACTGATAATTGAAAATTTCCTTTAGCTGGCCCTCCAAACTGAGTGGTAAGAGTAATATAACATGGTGATAAAGAATCAATACAAAACAGTATACAAAGTCAAGGACTAAATTGTATGATGTACTAAAAACACTACAGGCTTTCAAAGAAGAGAATTATTAATAAAGGGTCAGTCAATAAATCTCTCATGGAAAATAAAATTTTTCATTTAACTTGAATTTTTAGGTTCTGAATAGGTAAAATTTTATATTCATGCGAGGATAAAAATGAGCATAGAGTACAGGGAGATAGAAGAGTGTTTTTTGTGGAAGAGAAAAGAAAATAATCTGATGAAGGTAGAAATGTTTGTTAGGCAGACATAGTTAAAAAGGTAGCATGTGCTCAGATATTTTTAATCATTTAAAACTAGACAGAGAATTTTAAACTTGATTAGAAAGTAATTCATGTTTTTGGAAAGATTAAATTCGTGAATTTTTTTAGAAGAAAAGAACTTTTAAAGGACAGTTGCATGACATGTAGAAATGATGGGTTAGTTGAGTCAAGGAGAATATTTTAAAAGGCTACTGAAGGTATCCTGTTTTGTTCAGTCTGGTACCAATAAAACAACCAGAGTAACACAGAATTTGTTGTCCTACTAAATATGCACAATGAATAAGAGGAATTGGTCAACATTTCAAATTGCAAATTTGGTAATATGGAAAATATAATCTTATAGAAAGAAATAGAATATTTAATATAATGTAAAAGTGGTCTTGAATATCCCCTTGTTACACCTGTGAAACAATCTGTCTTATATGTTCTTTCCCTAGTTTTATAGCAAACCCTTGATTTTAGACCCATGTTTCAATGATTAGTGAAGTATTACCCACTTAAGTTCCTGTCTTCTGGAGTCACTAATATTCCTTAATTCTCCTTAAAGTTTATCTATTATGTGCCTTATATAGTTTTTCTCTTGCCACAGAAATGGTCATTTGACTGTGTAAGTGTAGTTTTAGGATGTATTCATTTACATAATTATTTTTGTGATATTATTCTAGGTTAAATTCTCTGCCAGATACTGGACACAATGTTTACATGTTGTTTTAATAAGCAAAAGAAGTGAAGGTATTAGAAATATATTTAGAACAACCTAATTTTCTGTCCTACTGCTACCATACTTCAAGAAGAAATTCAAAGTACTTCAGTAAGTCACAGATTCTTTACCAGCATTAGGAATATTTCTGACTCTTTGACTCCCCCAAAATAAGTTGTCTAGTTGATTCTGGACTCTCTTTTCAGAATAAAATTTAAATAAGATACACATTTGAATTCTAGGAACTGTTGCCCACACATCAAGGCATGAAATCGTAGGGCATTAAAATCCTTTACTCTGCAGGCAAAGGTGCCGATTAGGAAAACACAGAGCTCTATATAAATCCCCCAGTAGATGATTTACATGCCATTAAAATAATATTTAGAATTTATTAGCTCTACCAAAAATTCATGGAGATAGAAATAAAAACAAAAAGGAACATGCCTCAGCTTTACAATCAAGTGCAGATCCTACAAAACACTGAATGTACAGGTCATAGAGAATACAGTGTGGCAACCAAGTGAAACTCCCATGAAGACAGGGTGGAACCACAGCCTAGCACAGACAGTAAGGAATTAAAACTAAGTGCTCTGTAGAGACCATCTTTAAATGCACTTGAATAAAGACCAAATCTAAGATTTTACACTTGAGATACTGCAGAGGCCAACTATCTGCAATCAGTAATAAGGATACTGACATAAGGAAATATATACTCTGGCATAAGTTAGGGTAGAGCAAGAAGAGTATCCATAAACTGGCCAAAGAAAAGAGAAATCCAGATTCAATATTATAAAAGTTGTTCTTTCAGCAAAATTAAGCTAAGAGTCTTCCAGGAACCTAAGAGAGAGGCTCTGGTGAATCCCAATGGATATTATTTCCAGAAAACTGTATGTTAGGTTTAAATTAACTCTACTGCTAATGACATATAGTTCTTTCATAGTATGGATTTGGGTACCACATTAAAAAAATACTCCAGCTATATGTTTTTTAGACCTGTATATAGTCAATATTTCAAATTCTGACTCTGTGGCAGCAACCAGGTAGGCACAACTTGGAATGTTTTGGAATGTTTTATAATACTGCCAGAAAGTGTTTCCTTTTTTCTTTTTTTCACCATAATGCATTCAAGGAAGATTTCTTGAGACTTTTAATATGGATTTTCCCCCTGAAATTAATTAATAACAGTTATCAAAAATAGGTTCATGCCCTGAGTGAAAAGAAACAATTAACTAGTTTAGGATAATTAATTCCTACAACTTGTATACTTTTCAGGGACTACTTATATATGCCAATATTCCTTTGGCTGTCTGCCAAATAATGAGAGGCTTTTTTTTTTAAGGTTAGCCATATCATCATTACTGAAACTACTCTAAGCACCGAGTTGTATATCGGAGAGAATATGCTCTCCTTATTACTTTCAACTCATACATTTTAGTTTTATCCATAAACTGAATTTCAGAAAGTATTTGCCTGTTAATTTTCCTCCTGATGAATTATGTTAGATTGCCTTTTAAAATTCATTATAAATCACCAGTGTTTGGTGGGTCCTTTAATTTTAAAAACTTGTTAATCAGTCCTATCACAGAATTTCTTGCATATTACATCATACTTAGCAACATGTAACAGCTGAGAAGTAATGGAAACCTAGAAGAGGTATGTTAGATATGCCATACATAGGAAATAGGAAAACACTGAGATTAAAGAAGAGGTTAAAGGTTGAGGGAAGAGGGAAGAAATTTTAAAAAGCTTAATATAAAAGAAAGCTGCTATAGGGACTTCCCTGGTGGCGCAGTGGTTAAGAATTTGCTTGCCAATGCAGGGGACACGGGTTTGATCCGTGGTCTGGGAAGACTCCACATGCTGCAGAGCAACTAAGCCCTTGCACCACAACTACTGAGCCTGTGCTCTAGAGCCCACAAAAAACAACTACTGAAGCCCACACGCCTAGAGCCCGTGCTCCGCAACAAGAGAAGCCACCACAATGAGAAGCCCACACACCGCAACCAAGAGTAGCCCTCGCAACTAGAGAAAGCCCACGTGCAGCAAAAAAGACCCAATGCAGCCAAAAATAAAGAAAAAATAATAAATTTAAAAAAATAAAAGTACTCCACAAAGAGTATTAAAAAAGAAAGAAAGAAAGAAAGAAAACTTTTATAAATTAACTGAGCTCTACCATAGCACTTTCTCCTTGATGGCTGCCATTTTAATTGAACCTCTTTAAGGTGCATGTCTTAAAGGTGCCATTTGGCCTTTGAAACACAAATTTTGATAGTTTTCTCTTTACTATCTGAATTGAATTGTTTGTATGACTGAAGTTGGTTTCACTGGAAGAATGAAAGGAAACAGTGATTCCATGATCAAATAATGTAGAATATTTTGGTAGAGTAAAATCTGGGTAAAGGCACAGGAGAGGAAGGTGAACATTTTAACATGTTCATATTTATTTAAATTTCAAGATAAAACTAAACTTTTGGTCAACTTAAGTACATCACTAACTCAGAGGTAATTTAATTCATGTATATGGTCAATTTCTTTGATGGAAGAAATATTGAGATCAGCAAAAGAAGTTTTAATCCATGGAGGTAAGGGGTGAAAGACTGTTTCTACCATGTGTATTATGCTTCAGAGAATTATAAACAAGTAAGAATTTAAAGGGACCTTATGGATCACCAAATCCATTCTGCCATTTTGCTTCTACATACATTAATTACTTGTATTAAATTAAATCAAAATGTTCCAGAATGGCTGTATGGAGCTTGACAAGTCCTCCTTTCATAGAAAATGAGAAACTGGACAAAACTGTCAAAAACAACCATTTTTAATCTCTGGAAATTGATTTTTAAAAAGGTATAAAAACTGGAAGCATTTATTTAAGAGAATCTATTGAACTTCAGTAAGAAATATAGGAGTCTGTAGTATTTATAGAAAGGGCTGCCATATCCTCACCACCCCTGCTCTGTGTTACAGAAGTTTTATACTGGACAGGTAGGGCAGCTCCTGTACTCTCTTTCCAACTTCAGTATGTACAAGTTCCACTCCCAGCATTCCCAGGGCAGCCTGTGACGACAAATGACTCCCATCATCTTGAAAGCTCCAACTCGGTATTGCAGAAGTTCTGCCCAGGGTAGGCATGGCAGGCTATGTGAAATAGTCAGCTAAGTGTCCTTGCCTGAGGGGGCTGACTTTACTTGCAGCATAAAATGGAAAAACAAACAAACAAAAAAAAACCCCACAAAACCTGTTAAAACCCAAAAGAGAGATCATAGTGGTCATTGTCTAGGGAAGACTAACAACTCTATTGTAGTAGAAATAAACAGCAGACCAGAGAGAAATTTAACAGGGAGACCCAGAGACAGAGATAGTCAAAACGACCCTGCTAAGATTACACTCATGGCTGGTGGACTGGAAAGCTAAGTACCTACACAAAATTATGCCCACACAAGAGCAATGGAAGAGAAGATTTGTGAGCCCCTAGATCCTGGCTGAATGTACAACAGATGTGCAAACATTCTGAACTTCTGAAGGACCCCCAAGACACACACAGATCCACTGGCAGTGCGTGGAAGCCTTACGGCCTCAGGGGCCTTAAGCACAATTTCTGACCAACCACTTGCTGACTACTAAGCTCTAGTGATCTAGGAATCCAGACTTAAGTATTCTTTTTTTTTTTTTTTTTTTTTTTTTGCGGTACGCAGGCCTCTCACTGTTGTGGCCTCTGCCGTTGAGGAGCACAGGCTCCGGACATGCAGGCTCAGCGGCCATGGCTCACGGGCCCAGCTGCTCCACGGCATGTGGGATCTTCCCGGACCGGGGCACGAACCCACGTCCCCTGCATCGGCAGGCGGACTCTCAACCACTGCGCCACCAGGGAAGCCCTTAAGTATTCTTTTTTTAACAAAAATGTGAGCGATGATATCAGAAGCTGCATACTATAAAGAAAAGAGACTTCACGGAATTTATAAAAATAAGTCACTACACAAGCAAATATAAAGTAGCAGTGACAACCAATTCTGGGGGATGAGGATCACAGTTCAGAATTACTATATATTTTACAATTGTAAAATGTCTCAAATATTATGAAATATGCACATAAAAGTATGTACGAACCATATAGTGAAAATATGTGGGCAATAAAAAATGTCTTTGGAGGTACCCAGGTGTTGGGTTTAGTAGACAAATACTTCAAATCTGTTTTTATAAATATATTCAAAGCAATAAAAGAAGCTATGTTTAAAGAATAAAAGGAAGGCATGAAAATAACCTAGCAAATAAAGAATATTGATAAGGAAATAGAAATTATGAAAAAAGAAGCAAATAGACATTCTTGAGTGGAAAACAAAATAATTGAAATAAAAAATTTATGAGAGGGACTCAACAGTAGATATGATCACAAAAAAGAATCAGTGAATTTGAAGGTAAATCAATAGAGGTATTCCAATCTGAGATACAAAAAGAAAAAGAAATAAAATGAATAGAGCCTCAGAGATCTATGGGACACAATTAAGCAAGCTGACATATGTATAATAATAGTACCAAAATGAGAAGAGAGGGAGAAAGGAGCAGAAAAATTGTTCAAGGAAATAACTGCTAAAAAGTTTCTGACTTAAATGAAAACTTTACACACCTAAGAACTTTAACAAACTCCAAAAAGATAAGCATAAAGAGAGCTACATCTAGACACAGCACAGCCAAACAGTTGGAAAGATAAGGCCAAAAAAAACCCCATGAAAACATCAGGAGAAAATAAGTCATTATGCACTAGAGAATCCCATTCAGATTAACAGATGACTTCGCATCAGAAACAATAGAGGCAAGAAGGCAGTGGTCAGGATGGTATTTGAAATGATGACAGAGAAACAAACCAAAACAAAAAAAATAACTGTCAACCAAGAATCCAGCAAACAATCTTTCAAAAATGAAGGCAAAGGAATGGTATAACCAGATAAACAAAGACTGAGAGAATCTGTTGCTAGCAGACCTACCTTACAAGAAATACTCAGTCTGAATGGAACTGATTCCAGATGATAATTCAAATCAACATGATGAAATAAAAAGTGCCAGTAAATGTAATTATAAGAGAAATTTTAAAATCCATTATAATTACATATTTTGTTCTCCATTTTCTCTTGATTTTTAATTACAAAAAAAATCTATAAAACTGTATTATTAAAAATTATATTGTTAAATTTAATAGATGTCATTTATATGATCTTAACAGCACAAAGAAAGGAGGAGGGAATGAAGTTATATTTGAGCAAGAATATGATACCAAGTGATAATTCAAATATATAGAAGAAAAATGCCTATTCAAATATTTTGCCCATTTTTTAACTGATCTTCTCCTCATTTATTCACTTATGTGCCCTAACCACGCTGGCCAGTTGTTCCTGGCACAAGTCAAGTTCCATCTTGCCTTAGGTCATTTACTTTCTGATACTTCTCTGCTTGAGGCACTAGAGTCAGAACTTCAGATCATCAGAATTTGTCATGTACAGCTAATTTCATTCAGTACTCTACCAAAAGGTCACATGCTGGGTCTCCCCTTTACCAGTCTAACTAGGACATGATCAAAATCTTTTCACCATTGCTATCCTGTTAGATACATATTTTAGAAATACTCAGACACACAGAACAAATCAGCCAGAAATAGTCATAAATAGTCACAATTCCTATCAGGAAAGACATAAAAACCTGATACAGAACTTATCTTTCTAATAATAATTATTTGACTTTATTTTGATTCATTTATTACTAAGAAAATTTAAGTATCTACCCAAAATTTATTGCCTCAATATTTGCTTTTATTTCTCCTGAACAACATAGATACCCTACTTTTTAATCACTATGATGTGTTTGTTTTTCTCTTCCCAGTACTTTCTGTGCTCAATGAACAAATGTTATAATTTAGGATGTAGCAGACATTTGAAATGATGAAAACTCATTATTTGACAAGTACATCAACAGGATTGAGTTTCTTAGGAATTTCTGAAAGATCCATCATGGAACTGAAATGGCCTACAAACTCCAGTAGATTACATGAAGTCCTGAGCCCCATTTAGAGGTATGCACCATAGCTCTGTGCTACAATTCTACTTTATAATCTTTTCAAAGTCAAAGGCTCTATGTTTCCTTACTTGTAACTAATTCCTAAACAAGATAATACAGAAGTGTGTGTGAACTAGGTTTTAAAAATATCTTCTATAGTGTGGTATGTGAAATTAAGAAATAAATAACAAATACCAATTACAGGATAACTTAAGCTTGAACCTTAATGTCATTAAATAACTTGGTCATACTAAAAGGGATTTAGTAGTACCTCTGCCTTATCCCTGGTCAAAGAATGGGCGAAGTTCTCATTTGTATACAATACCAATGTGTAAAGAAATTGAAAGAATAAAATACACTTAACCTTAAAAACATATTTAATTAAATAATTTTCTTTTGGCTGTTGAAAAGGCAATTGAAAATTTCACAGGGCTTTGGGTTTATTATAGACATCAATTATCTCTGCACTGATAAGTATAAAGGAGCCAGCTCAGAGGGAATTATGGTTAAAAGGAAGCCAAAAAGACTAATTCTTTTTTTTTTTAACATCTTTATTGGACTACAATTGCTTTACAATGGTGTGTTAGTTTCTGCTGTATAACCAAGTGAATCAGCTATACGTATGCATATATCCCATATCTCCTTCCTCTTGGGTCTCCCTCCCACCATCCCTATCCCACCCCTCTAGGTGGTCACAAAGCACTGAGCTGATCTCCCTGTGCTATGCGGCTGCTTCCCACTAGCTACCTATTTTATATTTGGTAGTGGGTATATGTCCATGCCACTCTATCAATTCGTCCCAGCTTTCCCTTCCCCCTCCCCATGTCCTCAAGTCCATTCTCTATGCCTGCGTCTTTATTCCTGTCCTGCCCCTACGTTCATCAGAACAATATTTTTTTTAGATTCCATATATATGTGTTAGCATATGGTATTTCTTTTTCCCTTTCTGACTTACTTCACTCTATATGACAGACTCTAGGTCCATCCACCTCACTACAAATAACTCAGTTTCATTTCTTTTTATAGCTGAGAAATATTCCATTGTATATATGTGCCATATCTTCTTTATCCATTCATCCACTGATGGAAACTTAGGTTGCTTCCATGTCTTGGCTATGTTACCAGTGCTGCAAAGAATATTGTAGGACATGTCACTTTTTGAATTATGGTTTTTTCAGGGTATATGCCCAGTAGTGGGATGTTGGGTTATGTGGTAGCTCTATTTCTAGTTTTTTAAGGACCCTCCATACTGTTCTCCATAACGGCTGTATCAATTTACATCCCCAACAACAGTGCAAGAGGATTCCCTTTTCTCCATACCATTTCCAGCATTTATTGTCTGTAGATTTTTAATTAATTAATTAATTTATTTATGGCTGTGTTGGGTCTTCGTTTCTGTGCGAGGGCTCTCTCCAGTTGTGGCAAGTGGGGGCCACTTTTCATCGCAGTGTGCAGGCCTCTCACTATTGCAGCCTCTCGTGTTGCAGAGCACAGGCTCCAGACGCGCAGGCTCAGTAATTGTGGCTCATGGGCCCAGCTGCTCCGAGGCATGTGGGATCTTCCCAGACCAGGGCTCGAACCCGCGTCCCCTGCATTGGCAGGCAGATTCTCAACCGCTGCACCACCAGGGAAGCCCCTTGTTTGTAGATTTTTGATGATGGCCATTCTGTCTGGTGTGAGGTGATACCACAATGTGGTTTTGATCTGCATTTCTCTAATGATTAGTAATTTCGAGCAGCCTTTCATGTGTTTGTTGGCAATCTATATATCTTCTTTGGAGAAAGGTCTGTTTAGGTCTTCCACCCATTTTTGGACTGGGTTGTTTGTTTTTTGATACTGAGCTGCATGAGCTGCTTCTATATTTTGGAGATTAATCCTTTGTTAGTTGCTTCATTTGCAAATTTTCCTATTCTGAGGGTGGTCTTTCATTTAGTTTATGGTTTCCTTTGCTGTGCAAAGGCTTTTAAGTTTCATTAGGTCCCATTTGTTTATTTTTGTTTTTATTTCCATTTCTCTAGGAGGTGGGTCAAAAGGGATCTTGCTGTGATTTATGTCATAGAGTGTTCTGCCTATGTTTTCCTCTAAGAGTTTGATGGTGTCTGGCCTTACATTTAGGTCTTTAATCCATTTTGAGTTTATTTTTGTGTACGCTGTTAGGGAGCATTCTGATTTCATTCTTTTATAGCTGTAGCTGTTCAGTTTTCCCAGCACCACTTATTGAAGAGGCTATCTTTTTCCGTTGTATATTCTTGCTTCCTTTATCAAAAATAAGGTGACCATATGTGTGTGGGTTTATCTCTGGGCTTTCTCTCCTGTTCCATTGATCTATATTTCTGTTTTTGTGCCAGTACCATACTGTCTTGACTACTGTAGCTTTGTAGTATAGTCTGAAGTCAGGGAGCCTGATTCCTCCAGCTCCGTTTTTCTTTCTCAAGTTGGCTTTGGCTATTCGGTGTCTTTTGTATTTCCATACAAATTGTGAAATTTTTTGTTTTAGTTCTGTGAAAAATGCCATTGGTAGTTTGATAGGGATTACACTGAATCTGTAGATTGCTTTGGGTAGCAGAGTCATTTTCACAATGTTGATTCTTCCAATCCAAGAACATGGTATACCTCTCCATCTGTTGTATCATCTTTAATTTCTTTCATCAGTGTCTTATAGTTTTCTGCATATATATCTTTTGTCTCCCTAAGTAGGTTTATCCCTAGGGATATTATTCTTTTTGTTGCAATGGTAAACAGCAGTGTTTCCTTAATTTCTCTTTCAGATTTTTCATCGTTAGTGTATAGGAATGCAAGATATTTCAGTGCATTAATTTTGTATCCTGCTACTTTACCAAATTCATTGATTAGCTCCAGTTTTTTGTTAGCATCTTTAGGATTCTCTATTCATAGTAACATGTCACTGGCAAACAGTGGCAGTTTTACTTCTTTTCCAATTTGGATTCCTTTTATTTCTTTTTCTTCTCTGATTGATGTTGCTAAAACTTCCAAAACTATGTTGAATAATAGTGATGAGAGTGGGCCACCTTGTCTTGTTTCTGATCTTACTGGAAATGCTTTCAGTTTTTCACCATTGAGAACAATATTGGCTGTGGATTTGTCATATATGCTCTTTGTTATGTTGTGGTAGGTTCCCTTTTGCTTACTTTCCAGAGCCTTTTATCATAAATGGGTGTTGAATTTTGTCAAAAGCTTTTTCTGCATCTATTGAGATGATCATATGTTTTTTCTCCTTCAATTTGTTAATATGGTGTATCACATTGATTGTTTTGTGTATATTGAAGAATCCCTGCATTCCTAGGATAAACCCCACTTGATAATGGTGTATGATCCTTTTAATGTGCTGTTGCATTCTATTTGCTAGTATTTTGTTGAGGATTTTTGCATCTATGTTCATCAGTGATATCGGCCTGCAGTTTTCTTTCTTTGTGACATCTGTGTCTGATTTTGGTATCAGGGTGATGGTGGCCTTGTAGAATGAGTTTGGGAGTGTTCCTCCCTCTGCTATATTTTGCAAGGTTTGAGAACGATAGGTGTTAGCTCTTCTCTAAATGTTTGATAGAATTTGCCTGTGAAGCCATCTGGTCCTGAACTTTTGTTTGTTGGAAGATGTTTAATCACAGTCTCAATTTCAGGGCTTGTTTTTGTTCTGTTTATATTTTCTACTTCTTCCTGGTTCAGTCTCAGAAGGTTGTACTTTTCTAAGAATTTGTCCTTTTCTTCCAGGTTGTCCATTTTATCGGCATATAGTTATATGCCTTGTGCAGGTCTCCTGATGGAGGGGACTGGTGCCTGTGTTCTGGTGGGTGGGGCTGGATCTTGTCTTTTTGGTGGGAAGTGCCATGCTCCGTGGTGTGTTTTGGGGTGTCTGTGAACTTAGTATGATTTTAGCCAGCCTCTCTGATAATGGGAGGGGTTGTGTTCCTGTCTTGCTAGTTGTTTGGCATGGGGTGTCCAACTCTGTAGCTTGCTGGTCGTTGAGTGGAGCTGGGTCTTAGGATTGAGAAGGAGATCTCTGGGAGACCTTTTGCCATTTGATATTACGTGGGGCTGGGAGGTCTCTGGTGGACCAATGTCCTGAACTTGGCTCTCACACCTAAGAGGCTCAGGCCTGACACCCAGCTGGAGCACCAAGACCCTGTCAGCCACACAGCTCATAAAACAAGACAGATAAAAAAGAAAGAAAGAAAGAAAAAAAATAAATGAAGTTATTAAAATAAAAAATTAAAAAAATATTAAAAAGTAATAAGAAGAGGGCAACCAAATGAAAAAATAAATCCACCAGTGATAACAAGTGCTAAAAACTATACAAAAAAAAAATGGCAGACAGACTCCTAGGACAAATGGTAAAAGCAAAGCTATACAGGCAAAATCACACAAAGCATATACATACACACTCACAAAAAGAGGAAAAGAAAAAAAAATATATATATATAAAGGAAAAGAGTAATCAAATCAATAAACAAATCTACCAGTGATAATAAGTTCTAAATACTAAACTAAGATAAACATAAAACCAGAAACAAATTCGATGCAGAAAGCAAACCCCAAGTCTACAGTTGCTCCCAAAGTCCACTGCCTCAATTTTGGGATGATTCGTTGTCTATTCAGGTATTCCAGAGATGCAGGGTACATCAAGTTGACTGTGGAGATTTAATATGCTGCTCCTGAGGTTGCTGGGAGAAATTTCCCTTTCTCTTCTTTGTTGGCACAGCTCCTGGGGTTCAGCTTTGGATTTGGCCCCACCACTGCACGTAGGTCGCCTGAGGGCGTCTGTTCCCCGCCTAGACAGGATGGGGTTAAAGTAGCAGCTGATTAGGGGGCTCTGGCTCACTCAGGCTGGGGGAAGGGAGGGGTACGGATGTACGGCGAGCCTGCAGCGGCAGAGGCCAGCGTGACATTGCAGCAGCCTGTGGCGCGCCGTGTGTTCTCCTGGGGAAGTTGTCCCTGGATCACGGGACCCTGGCAGTGGCAGACTGCACAGGATCCCAGGGTGTGTGTGAATAGTGACCTGTGCTTGTACACAGGATTCTTGGTGGCCACAGCAGCAGCATTAGCGTTTCATGCCCGTCTCTGGTGTCTGAGATGATAGCCACAGCTCACATCTGTCTCTGGAGATCGTTTAGGCAGTGCTCTGCCTTCTGTGGGCAGGCAGGGAAGGAATCCCCTTTCCTCCCTCACCCCAAAACAATGGTCTCTTGCCTCTGCGGCAGCTCCTGACTTTATCCCGGACTCCCTCCCGGCTAGCTGTGGTGCACTAGCCCCTTCAGGCTGTGTTCACGCCACCAACCCCAGTCCTCTCCCTGGGATCTGACCTCTGAAGCCCAAGCCTCAGCTCCCAGCCCCCGCCCGCTGCAGCGGGTGAGCAGACAAGCCTCTCAGGCTGGTGAGTGCTGGTTGGCACCATTCCTCTGTGCGGGAGGCTCTCCGCTTTGCCCTCTGCACCCCTGTTGCTGCGCTCTCCCCCATGTCTCCAAAGCTTCCCCCTCCGCCACCCTCAGTCTCTGCCCGTGAAGGGGCTTCCTAGTGTGTGGAAACATTTCCTCCTTCACAGCTCCCTCCCACAGGTGCTGGTCCTGTCCCTATTCTTTTGTCTCTGTTTATTATTTTTTCTTTTGCCCTACCCAGGTACATGGGGATTTTCTTGCCTTTTGGGAAGTCTGAGGTCTTCTGCCAGCATTTAGTAGGTGTTCTGTAGGAATTGTTCCACATGTAGATGTATTTTTGTTGTATTTGTGGGGAGGAAGGTGATCTCCACATCTCACTCCTCCGCCATCTTGACGGTCCCCCAAGATTAATTCTTATTAGATCTTTAATTATGCATAATGTTGAAAAAGAAAACTTCCAAAAGTCAATCAGTACAAAGTGTGGAGAAATATAAGAGGAGAGGAATGTAAAATGATAGTTGCTACCTTGGTTTAAATGCAATAGAAAGATAAAGATAACAAGCAAACAGAAAAAGAAGCATAAGTTTGCCCTTTTATTAGATGAGTGATTCTAAACTGGGAAGGATTTTGCCTCCCAGGGGACCTTGGGGATGTTTGAAAACACTTTGTTGTGATGAACTTAAGGTATTATAGGACAGCCTCTCACAACAAACACTTATGCTGCCCAAATGTTCATTGTTCTAAGGTTGAGAAAGCCTCTATTAGGACATTCAAATTTTTTAAGAATAAATTAAATGTATATTATATTTTGTCTATCTGCAATTTGCAAAAAAGAATTAGAGTAAATGGGAAATTCTAGAACTTTGTTGGAAAGATAATCAAGTAGGACTGGCAGACATTCAAAACTTAGATCCAAGTACTACTTTCTGAAGGTTAAATTCCTTTTAACTTCATCCAAATCAAGATGGGATTTGTGTCTTGAGAGATTACAAATTCTGGTCATACTTTGACGTTTCCCTATCTGTTAGATAATATATAACAAATGCTGGTCAGGAATGTATCCCCTGTAAATTTTCCCCTCTTCTTCAACCTCAGTTCGTTTTCTCCAGCTTGATAGAAATAAAGGAGACACAGACAGATTGTGTGTGTGGAAGGGAAAAAGAGTTGGAAAGAAACTGAAAAGCTAATCCACTATGATGCCAGTCTACACCAAAGATAGTGTGCCAGAACTCTAAGGAGCCATCGGTTAGAAATGCTGACAGTGTTGGCTCCTGTGACGGTCTTTGAAATAGTGAGTTTCAATAGTTATGCTCTCAAATTTTGAAGGCAACTGTGAACTTTATCCCAAAGGTTTTTATCTTCCAGTTAAAATAGGTATTTTTTTTTACTTCAAAATTAGTGTTTTTTAAAATGTTTGGAGATTATGTCAATCTATCTTTCATTCTGTAATAGTGTCTCCTTTCCTAGAGGTAGTATAAAGATTTTATAATATTCAAATAAAATAAGTATTTGTTTGGTTCTGAGAATTTCATGACACCACTTGAAATAAATTAAAAATAACCTAAGTGATGAAAGATCATGCTTTTGAATCACTATGTTAATATATCATCGTATCTGAGAACATAACAACTGAATGTTTTAAAAATAATTTACATTTAAATTCTGTACTGAGTATTATCCACATAATTAATAGTATCATTACTGTCATTACTCTTAATCTATCTTTAGCATTTTTCTTAAGAGTTATGTGGTATAGAAGAAAGATGATTCTATTTGCTTCAGAGAAAACAATGTTGCTCTAGACTACCTGGAACCTTCCTGGCAACTAGAGAACACTATGGTCCCCCCTCCCGAATATGGCTTTGTCCCAGGCACACACAGAGCTACAATGGGGTGCTCTTGGCCAATGATACTGTGAGACTTCTGGACTTTTTCACCTGGTCCAAAGGATCCCAGAGCCAATTTACCCCACCCCTACTCTCATAGATAATTCACCTCCACTCAGATTGTCCTCATACCTTCTCTTCATAAGAAGAGGCTGATCAAGGATGTTGAGTCAGCTTTCATCACACAAGCAGATAGAGCATGGCCTGCATCTGGTCTTTCTATTCTCATCACTCCTTCCCAGTTCCACTATTTATACTTATAAAATAACCAGGGCTTGATCACACACACACACAAATAACAACAAAAATAAATTTTAAAATATCACATTCAAATTATTTTGACATACATGAGTGGTTAAATTCTTCCTAGATCCACTTTCTTGGGTTATAAAGTGAAGACATTAATAATAGCTACTCTAACAATCTCAAAGTTATTCTCAGGTTCAAAAAAGGTATCATATATTATCTTAAAATTCTAGCATCTCCTTCCCCATTCTCACTTTGTCTCACTTTATGACTTATATATCTGTCTACTTTACACCTTCCATTGGATGGTAACAGATATTCCAAACTCAACATGTACAAACTTGAACTGATCTTTCCTCCAAATTTATTCTACTCACAGCCTTTCCAATCTCACTTGATCACAACAACTCTTAGTTTCTCAGGATAAAATCTTGGAGATATAATTCACTTCATTCTTGTTCACTCCCAAAATTTAACCTGTCAGGAAATGTTACTTGCTTTACCTTCAAAATATATGTATAATTTGATCTCTATAATTGTATGTGTTGAATTGTGTCCCACCAAAAATATATATTGAACGTCTTAACCCCCAGTGCCTCAGAATATGTCCTTATTTGGAAATACGGTCTTTAAAGAGGTAATAAGTTTAAAGTGAGGTCATTAGAATGAACCCTAAACAATATGATTGGTGTCTTTACAAAAAGAAATTGGGAGACTGAGACAGAGACAGGCACACATGGAGAGAAGAAGATCATGTAAAGATGGAGGATCGGGGTAATACATCTACAAGACAAGGAACACGGAAGATTGAGGGCAATCCACCTGAATCCGCAAAAGGCAAAGGAATGATCTTTCCTGTACACGTTTCATAGGGACCATTGCCCTATCAACACTTTGATTTCATACTTTTGGCCTCCAGAATTGTGAGATGATAAATTTCTGCTGTCATAAGGCTCCCAGTTTGTAGTACTTTATTATGGCAGCCCTAGAAAACTAATATATCTACCATAATCTCTCACTTGGATGATTGTCCTAAACTTCTAACTAGTCTCTCTGCTATTGCTATTTATTGAATAGGATAGACACCTTACTGCAATAAGATGTTTGATCTAAAGTTTGCTCTGGCTAGAGTGAGAGTTTAAGGAAGATACCTAGATCTCTACTTTAATACCTCCCTCAACTACTTAAAGACTCTGTTCAAATCTTACCTTCTTCACAAAGCCTACACTGCTCAGCCTATTTAAATTGTGATCCTCCCTCCTATGCTTCCAAACCTCCTATCTTGCTCTAAGTTTTCTTTTTTCAATCATACAAATCACCTTCCAATATATCATATATGATCTAATACATCATATATAATTTACTTATTACCTATTATTACTAATTTATTATAGCTAATAAATCCATACACTCAACTCTGAATTTATAGTGATAAAGTATTTTACAACAGGGATTATTTTCTATTTATATCCTTCCCTTTACTTTTAGATTAAAAAAAATTATCAGTATATGCGCATTTTTGTGCCTATGAGAAACAGAAAACTATCCTTTCTTTCATTTTCTTATACACTCTTTATATCATAATTCATTCTCTTTGTTTTCCATATGTACTTACATACATAGACTCACACACACATTTGCCTAGCATCCTCATATAGCTGTTTAAGATCTCTACGTACATCATCCGTTCACTGAATCTCATACTTTGGGCTGTAGTAGGTTAGATATTGGGGATTAAAGAGGAATATGACATAGCCCCTACTCTCATGACTAGGTGTGCTTACAAGCAAATAGAAGTTTAATGCATTAAATTTTTTAAGGATTATTTGAATTTTAAAAGACATGGTTGTAAGAAAACTGTCTCAACACAAAGAAATGTATTTCTATTAGATGTCTGTAGGTTAAGAGGTTCTTTTAGGGATCCCTAAAATGAACAGTATGCTAATAATATGCTAATAATACTTAGGATATAGTATGGGTTATGAACCCGTGTTCTGGAGTCAAGACTGCTTTTGTTTAAAACCTATTTCCTTTATTTATTAGCTCTGTGAATTCAGATATGCAAAGTCCTTTAAGCTTTTGCTTTCCCACCTGTGAAATGGAGCAAATAACTGTATAACTCTTTATGCCTTGTAGTATATTTCACAGTGTCAAACACATAGTAATTTGCTCAGTAAATGCTATGGTTCATTATATAAATATGTAAAATGTGCTGATTTTATTTTATTTTAATATTTAGGTCTTTTACATTTTTTCTTTTTTTAAAATTAGATAAGGTTTAGATGTACAGCATTCAACATGTGTATACACTACAAAGTGATCACCACAAGACTAGTTACTTTTCATTACCATACAGTTGACCCCCTTCACCCATTTCACCCACCACACCAACACCCTTACCCTCTGGTAACTTATTAAAATCTTCTGAATGTCTTCCCCTGAATTATGACATTGTTTTTATGTGCATATGTGCACAACTACATGTGCACATGTTCTTTTATTTCAGGACTGGAAAAGAACTCAAAGATATGCAGATGTAAAGCACACCTCAGTTTGGGAACAAGTGTACATCCTGTTTTGGTGTATGTGCACGAATGGCTAATTTAGTTTGGAGATAGCATTTGTAAATGTTAGCAGTATATCCTAAGGACCCGAATCAAAATTCTTGTGATGTCCAAAAGGATGTGGAATAGTTACTATGTATGCCGCAAGTGGTTTCTCTAGGAAGTGCCTTGAAGAGATAAAGTTGCTGTATATCTCTGTTTTGAATATACAAGCTTCTCTTAAATCTTTGGCGAGCATCTCCTGAGTAGGTGTCAGACTATGTTCTATGTATAAAACCACATGCAGATCTGTTCAATATGTCTATCTTCCAAGAGTCACTATATATTCCTACACCTCACAGTTCATATAAGCTTCTCAGTGTATGAACTCATTCAGATGTACCATTTATTTGACCACTGTGGGAAATTGTTGGTCTTCCTAGAGGAAACAAAGTTTTAGGAAATTTAGAAAGCATTTTTTTTACCTGCAGATAGAATTTTTTAAAAATAGAAAAACACTCAACTTCTGTTCCCAAATTATTTTATATTTAATCTGCAGGAAAGTCTTTTGAAAGAGTTCATTATTATTTCCAGGCTAAGTTTTGACTTTTTTGATATTATATGATTTGTATTATAAAAATAGTGGGGCAAAATGATGATTCCAAGTTTCCTTATTTCTTTATATTTCTACTTTCAATTTACTGTTTTGATAATTAGCAATTAATAAAATATTAGTCACTAAAGGGAAGCATTTATGTTATATTTAAATATGTGATTGCATATATCCTAAGACAAAGACATTAAGTCAGCAATTTTATGCATTGCTTCTTTTCACTGAGTAAATGTATAATTTGTATAAAGCCATCCTCCCTAAAATACAAATATTACAACATGCTTATTAGTCTACAAACTTTGAGAACATTGTTCATACCATAAAATAATAACAAAAATATCCCCACCTAAATTGCTCCTCTATAACTGCAGTAAGATTAAACTGCACCAAGTTGTATCTCTAATGTATCTATTCCAGGGGGTGTTTGTGGTGTTTAATACTTCCTGGTAATAGCAAGGCATGTGAAATATGGCCACTATATCTTTTGGCGCATATTCTTCATCCATTTTAGAATTTAAAAAGAGAATTATCTTGTTCATTATGTAGATTTTGATCACAGACTTTTTTAAGCGGGTGGAGTAAATAATAAATTTAAGAAAATCATTCCCCCATTTAATTAATTGACTCAGTTCATACTTACCTACTAAAGTACCATAAAGTATTCACAGTGCTGGGGACTCACTGATTAACCAGGGAGACAGGATTGTTGCCCTTGTAGAGTTTATAGTACAGTGAGAGAGGCAGGTAATGTAGTGTATCAAGTAAATAAGTAGTAGTAAGTAGTAAGTGCTAAAAAAAAAAAATCATCATAACGGCAGACTATGATAGAGAGTGCCAAAGTTATAGGGCCGGAAGATGTGCTACATATGTAGCTGTTCATGGAATATCACTTTAATATGATGACAACTGAGATGAATTATGAACATTGAGAAAGAGTCAGACATGGTGAAATATGTAGAAAGCACTAGTAGAGTGCAAATATTCAGGTGAGGGGAACATCCTGGGTTTATTTTAAAAAGGGAGAAAAACAGACAACTGTGGCTAAGGCACATGTGGAAGGGGAAAAGTATGAGGAGATATTGGAGAATAAGTTAGGGACAGATAATAAAAGGGCCATGTAGGTCTCCTGGCTTCACCAGCAATAACATCTCTTGCTGCCCCAATGGTATAACATTTCTTGCCTGAGTAGTATCACTGTACTGAAAAGAATAGGTCAGCACAGACTTCCTTTGACCACATAGGTTTAGGCAATTCTTTGTCCTAGTAAATAATTTCTTTAATTGGGATTCTGAAAATAAATACAATCTTCTATAAAACATCTTTCAGTGTGGTAACTATATTGGAACATTTACTACATGGACTCTGAAGTTGGTCGACTAGTACTTCCCCCTCCAAAATTCTTGTCCTACTAAAACTTCTGAATGTAACCTTATATGAAAATAGGGTCTTTATAGATATAATTAGTTAAGATACTGTCATACTAGATTAGGGTGGTCCCCAAATCCAAAGTTTGGTGTCCTTATAAGAACAAAGGATACACAGAGACATACACAGGAAGGGAAGAATACCATGTAAAGATGGTGGCAGAGACTGCAGTGATGCAGCTACTAGCTATGGAATGCCAAGGTAGCCACAAGAAACTAGGAAGAGGCAAGGGAATAATTTTCCTGTAGATCCTTCAAAGGACGCATTGCCCTGCTGACATCTTGATTTCAGATGTCTATCTTCCAGAGCTATGAGAGAAAAAATTTTTGTTGGCTTAAGACACCAACTTTGTGGTAATTTGGAACGCCCCGGGAGACTAATAAAGACCATATAGCCAAGATTCTAGTTACAGCAAGCATCATCAGGGTTCTATCTCTCTTCCTACTGGACTCAGGCAATGGGAGGCACCAGCACAACTGAGCGTACACAGTAAGAACTCAGGGTATATTTCCCTTGCTTTCTTCCTTCTTCAGCTTTATAGTTCTGGCAATACTTCATCCCTCAGAAACCACAGCTCTTATCTGTCTTCCATATTCCAGCTCTCACTGGCTCCTGTGACACTATATCCCCTTCCCTTACGCCTTCACCCTGGGGTGATAATAGCTACCCTTTGTGGTTTGTCTCTAGATTCCTAAATATGCCAAGTTTCCTCCTCGCCTTTCTCTGCTGTATTTCTCACTATCTGAAACTTTGTTCAGCCTTTTTATGCATTCATTTATTATCTGTTTTCCTAATAAGAATATTTTCCATTAGACCTGGATCTTGTCTGTTCATTGCTCTATTTCCAGCAATGGAACAGTACCTGGAACGTAATAGGAGCTCAGAATACTTGTTGAATGAAAAAAGATGACTGAATGGAAAAGAAATCCAAAATGTCACAAACCACCTTCAAAACTGAATTGATCAAAAGTGTATCTTTGCTTTATAGGAGACTATATATATGTGTGTGTACATGTGTGTGTGTATATATATATATATATATATATATATATATACACACATATACACACACACACACATTTATGGTTATACATGTAAGAGTTAGCTTGACGCCTTGGTTAACTGACTAAAAAAAATTAAGTAATTTTGCCACACAGTAAAATTTCCCACATAGTAAAAGGGAGAGCTGTGACATAAAACCTAATCTACTAGATCTGATTTGATGTTTTTTCTAGTGACAGGGGCATAAATGGACTGAATGGGTCGATATCTATGAATGTTCTCAAGTAACTAAAATAGAATCCCAATTTATACTCAAATTTACAGAACCCTGGGTATATTATTTAGATTACAAAACATTTCATATTGGTAGAATCTTGATTATAATGTCCATATAATAAATGTGCCAAAGCAGCTTATTTCATTATTGCTAACAAAACTGCACAATTAAAGCACAGTGAATGTTGAAATTTCCACAATTTTATGTTTTTAAATAGTACCACAACAAAAATGCTCAGATAATAAAAGAAAATTTATGGAAAGTAACACATGGACCATTTGGTTATATTTGACTCCTTAATGTATTCCAAAGGCATCTATTGCCTCAGGGAGAGAGGATATTTGTAGAGAGGAAAATAATAACCTAGAGAAGAGCAAACAACAGGGGAAATTCCATTTATGGCTGAGGATAATAATCAGATGCTACCTCAACCACCTAAAATAGAGATAATTTAAGGAAGGAAAAGAAACGTAATTGGTGAAGGGTAAATAGCAGTGCATATCCAAGGCACAGCAATGAGATACACATATTCGAAAGGAATACTAGTAGATTTAGGACAAGAGATGCAAGGAAGTCATTATAAAGGAGATGTTGCTATTTGAAGGGTGTGATGAGATCAAGGACAGCATGAGTCACTTTTTCTTAAAAGGTTTCAACAGAAAAGGAAAAATAATAGCTTGAAGTATAAAAGGGACAACTAAAATATGTTAAATATGAAATGAGATATGCATATTTAAGAAGAGTAATGCCACCCATCCTCAGATTGATATTCATATTTGTAAGGGGTGCCAGAAAAACCACACATGGAAAAATGAAGATAATATCCGTAATGTGTATAAAATGGCATACAGTAGAGGTTTACTTAGATGCTTGGGTTTAAGGAGTATAATGACATGGATAAAAGGAAGGGTATAATAAAATGCATAAATGAAATGGCATAATGAGATGCATAATTGGACAAATGTAACGATATGCAAAGGAGAAAGATGTAATATGATACATTTTTTTAGGAGTGTAATGAGATGCGTAAATAGAAAGGTGTAATGAGATGTGCATGTTTAAGTAATGGAATGAGAAATATAGGTTATAATAACATACATGAAAGTAATTTAGTAATTAGATATACAAGGGAAAGGCTTTAATGAAATCCACAAATGGAGAATATGTAAAGATGCTTAAAGGAGATGTAATGAGATGCACATATTTGAAAGTTATAATGAGATGCTTTAATGGAAGTGTCTAATGAAATGTATATGTTTGAAAGGTGTAATGAGACATATTAAAAGGGAAGAATGTAAAGCAATTCTCTTCTATGGAGAATAATGCTTCCTGAAAGCTTTGAAGAGTCATCATCCTAAGGAATTTCTGTATTTTTACTTCAGCATAAATTAAGACACCATCAGCAGCTTCAACCATTACCACATCAAATAGCTTTTCCCCTGGGATTACCTTATTTTTCGCTATATGGTTTAAAACACTGCCCTATGCCTGGGGCCACATTCCAAGGACAATTTAGAACTGATGCCCATTATTAGACAAGAACACAAGAAAAGGGAAAGAATAAGGAAAATAAGAAATTAACAGCTACTGAGTCTTTGATGCTGGAGTTGTGCTAGGAATATTTGTGTAATTAAATGTTCCAATAACCTTATAAGGCAGACATTATTATTTCCTCATGACAACTTAGAAAAGTGAGTTCAGAGGTTAAGTTGGTTGCTCAAGGTCATATGGCTGGTAAGTGTTGGAGACAGAACTTAAAAATAGGTCTGCCTGGTTCTGAAGTGCTCTTTTCTTTCTATCTCCATTTGTATTTTTATTATTTTTCGTTATTTCTCTCTCTCTCCCTCTCTCTCTTTTTTGTTTTTAACTTCGGTTTGGTTTTATTTTGCTGAGTAATTACTGCTAATTATGGTGGAAATTTCCAAGGAGGCCTTATTAACACCTCCAGTCATGAACGTCACACGTTTACACAGCTAATAGTTTTGCCGAGAGAGTAAGGGATAACAGAGTAACCACCCTGTTACTTGAGGCATCTGAAAAATTATTAATCCCATTTATTTTCTGAACAATTTTGTACCACAGTTTGCTCCATATGATGACTACCTGAACCTTGAAGAAATTAAAGGTTTTTTTGTATTAGACCAATAATTTCAAAAAGTACTTTTGGAATATATTTCAACTAGACTGTGACTTTCCTAGTGAATGAATATTAAGTAGAGCAGATGAGACCCTGTTCACTGCCATTTAAAAATCTGTGTGAACTTACCCAAGTTTCATAGCCTCTCTTGAGATTTGGTTTCATTAAATATAAAATGGGGATAACAGAATTTATCTTATCAAATTTTATTATAGTGAAGTAAAATACATGTAAAATGTCTAGAACATTCTATAGTATATAATAAGTGATAAATTAGTGTCAATGTCTTCCTTACCAACTTTTAATTAAGTTTGAATAAGTAATGATATGAAAATAATCCTGATCTTTAAATGTTCTTGCATTTAGTTGGTGGTAGTGTATGTAAATAGACTAATTTATCAGGGGGAAAAAAACCCTAAAAAATATTGTACAACAATGCTCTCTATGATGGTTGTGGACAATAATTTATTTTTGGATTAATTGCTTACAGAATGAAAAGATATTAATTGGAATAGAAAAGATTTTTTTTTTTTTTCCTGGCAGTACATGGTCCTCTCACTGCTGTGGCCTCTCCCGTTGCGGAGCACAGGCTCTGGACGCGCAGGCCCAGCGGCCATGGCTCACGGTCCCAGCCACTCTGCGGCATGTGGGATCTTCCCGGACCGGGGCACGAACCTGTGTCCCCTGCATTGGCGGGCGGACTCCCAACCACTGCACCACCAGGGAAGCCCGAAAATGATTTTTTAAATAAAATATGAGTACCACAATTATTTCCCCTTTTATTGACAGAACTCAAATTAAACTAAGGACAAGGTAAATTTGTGACCCTTTACCCTCACACTAATAACTTTTCATAACCTTAATCAATCAGCCTAATACAGCAATTATCATATTGACTATGTTCCCATTGGAGTCTATGATTATTTTAGGATAACTACTTATTGTTCAATTAAGATTCTATGAAAAGAGGTCAAACGTCGGTCACTTTTACTCATTAAAATTTTGAAGTTTTATCCAGAGTATTTTTCTACACAATTGAGCATCACATTTGTAATTAATTATGAAAAAGTTATTCACCATAAAAGTTATTTATTCACCAATAAAAAACTGACTAGCTAGCTCAGATCTAAGAACTGAATCTAACTAAGTGTATATTTTAGATTGACATACACATTCTATTTAAGTACACCAAACAGTAATTGCTGGTTTAGGTGGGTCAGCACAAAGATGAACAAAGAGTGATTTCAAAAATTTCACATGGGCATCTTTTTCTGAGTTTGAAAAACCAACGAAACTATCCCCCATTCACCTTCCAGAATTGTGACCAGGTGACTCAAAAAGTAAATGATAGGTTTTCACCAGTGCATGACTATTTGAAGGTTACTTCCTTTCCTCAGAAGAGGGAGAGGAGTTCAGTGATAAGTGGATATGCTCTGAAGTTAAGTTGCTTTGGTTCAAATTTCATCCATGCTATTTTCCAGATGTGCCACTCTGGGAAAATTTCTTACTGATTTTAAACCTATTTACCTGTTGCCTACTTCGTATGTTTTCTATGAGGATTAAGTAAGACAACATATGAACAGTGTCAGGCAAATAAACTCAGAGATCTGGTGAGAACATGGCCCTCTTACATAAGCAGTGTAATGAGAAATCACACTTTTGGATTCCCTAGGGTTCTATGACTGTAAGAAGCTAGAACTCTCTTGGGGAGTAGGTCATATTCTGCTTAATTTGGTGTCAGAGGCCTAGACTATGACTTTTACTCTATTTGTGAAATTGTTTACCACAAAATTATGCCACTCCAGTGGATCCAAGAATACCTAGAATTTCATCTCTTAAAAGTGATATATGCTGGTGACCACTAAGAGATGCAGAGAGCTAGAAGGAATGTAGCCCCATTCACACATAAAAAAAAAAAAAAAAATTAAGCTAGACAAACTGAAGGATTACATTTTTTCTTCAAACTATCATAGAGCTGGCATCACAAGGCAAATGATTACTCCAAAATCTAAACAGAGATAGGTGCCTATAGGGAGAGATGGGACATGAGAACATGTATTCCTCAAGCAGACACAGCAGAAAACTGCTCAGAAGAATTCAGCCAGAATACTGAAGAAATTAAAGAAGGCAAAGTATAGGCTGACAAGAGAGTGAGAAGCCCAGGTAGCCAAAAATACATTGTAATTTTTCCCTCCAAGTTCCCACTGTGTACTTACAAAAATAATTAGGAAGAGTCCTGAGAAAGCATTGTCCAGTGTAGTAGGGCACAAAACTCCATCTATATTGTCTTGCCTATCTCCTCTATGGAACGAACATCTTTTTTGGGGAGTGGGGGTGAGAAAAGCAAATCTCTAGGTATCTTAGAGCACTGGTGAAAACCCACTGCATCTAGGAGAAGGAAATAGAAAAAGTCTTTCTACCACTAGGAAAAGGGACAGGAATATGCATTAGGCCTAGATCTGCAGCTGGGAGTAAGGCACATTGAGAAGGACACATTTCTGAGAACCAGGGACACAGTATCTGCCTAAGACCAAGGCTAAATCAGAACAGAGAACTGCCCTAACCCCACAACCAGGCTAATGAAAAATGAATAACAAGGAACAATGAAGTGTTGCTGGGAGAGTTGCAAAAGCATGGCAAGTGCAAATATAAGACCTACAACTGAGAAAAGAAATTGAGAAAAGCCTTCTGATAAACTAGCCTCCACCACAGTATAAAGTACCACTAAAGGAGCTTGAAACCTGTGGTACAATGTGAATAACCTTAGTAAAAAACAACCCATTGGCTAGAGATAAAGTAATCAACAGAACCAGACTCAGATATATTACAAACATTGGAACAATCTCACAGGGCACGTGAATAATTAAGATTAACAAATTAAGGGCTCTAATGGAAAAGATGGACAATATGCAAAATTAAATGAATGATTTCAGCAAAGTACTTTCAGCAAATTTCAGTAAATTTAGAATTTATGAGTCAAATGGTAAAGCTAACAACAAAAATCATAGTGACATAGATAAAGAATACTATATGGCTCATTAGTAGGCTCAAGACAGTCAAGGAAAAAAAATCAATGAACTTGATGCTATGTAAATGAAAATTATCCAGTGAAAACTGAACCACAAAGAATAAAGGATTAAAAGAAGAAGAAGAAAGTATAGAACATCTAAGAGGTGTGAGAAAATAGTAAACAGTCTAACATATGCTTAATAGGAATCTCAGAAGAAGAAAAGTGAGGAAATGAGGCAGAACAAAGAGTTGAAAAAATAATGTCCAATAAATTTCCAAATAAATGACAAAAATTAAACTACAGATGAGCTCAGAAAACACCAAACAGATCATTGGGGTTTTTGTTGTTATTTGTTTGTTTCTTTTGTTTTGTTAGGCTAGGCATATCATATTGTAAATGCCAAAAAGGAAAAGAATACGAAAACCTACTAGGCAGATAGGGGAAAAAGATATGCATAGAAAAAGAGAATTATAGCAGAAACTAGGGAAGAGAAAAGGAAATGGAGAGTCATCATTAAAATACTTAAAGGGGAAACAAACAAACAAAAAAAACCCTGTCAAGCTAGAATTACATACCGAGAAAAAATATTTAAAAATGAAGAAGAAAATGGATCAATTCTTTGAAAGATGCAAACTACCAAAACTAACATAGAGAAAATGATAATATGAATATTCCTTTATCGGCTAAAAAATTTTAATCAGTAATTAACAACACTCCAGGAAAAAAAGCACTAGGCCCAGATAAAATTTGGTGAATTTTATCAAACATTTGAGTAATAATACCAGTTTTTTAAAAATTCCTTCCAGAAATACAGAAACAGGGAAACACTTATGTTATGAAGTCCCCAATACTACTCTCAGGTTTGATAATTCACTGGGGGAAAATCACATCTCAACATCTATTTGTCCTCATGGCTATGATTTGTTACACTGAAAGGATACCAAGCACAATCATTAAAGGCAAAAGGTGTATAAGGTGAAGTCCAGTGGAAACCAGGTACAACCTTTCAAAGGTCCTCTCCCAGTAGAGTCACACCAAACATGCTCACTTTAAGCCAGTGATAAGTTGTAAGAACTTGTATGAAATATTACCAACCAGGGTAGCTCATTAGAGACACAGTGCTCAGAGTTTTCACTGAGTGCTGATCATGTAGGCACCTGTGCCAAGCATATACCAACATTCCACACTCCGAGAAGGAAAGGAGGTGTTTAGCATAAACCATATTGTTTGTACAAACAATTTAGGCACAGTGAGCCAGTCTTCTCAGTAGGAGGGTTATCAAACTCCCGAGATATACAAGATTAGTTCAACATTTTAAAATCAAAGTTATGCACCACATCAACAGACTAAAGAAGAAAAATCATATGAACAGATCAATTGACACAAAAATTTAACACTTATTTGTGATAAAATCACTCAGAAAAATATGAGTAGAAGGGAACTTCCTCAACTAGATAAGAAACAGCTACAAAGCGTACAGCTAGCATCGTATCTAGTGGTGTGACACTAGATGCTTTCACTCTTGAGAATGGAAACAAAACAGAATGTCCTTTCTCACCACTCCTATTCCGTGTTGCACTGGAAGTCCTAGCTATTGCAATGAGACAAGAAAAAGAAACAAAGTGTATACATATTGAAAGAAATAAATGAAACTGTCTTTACTCAGAGAGGACATGATTATATATTTATGCAGACCGTCTTAAAAAATCTACAAAAATACATAGAAACAAGGAGTATAGAAAGGTCACAGGAAACAAAGTTGATATATAAAAATTAACTTTTCCTATATACCAGTAATGAACAACTAGAATTTAATTTTTTTAAAATTCTAATCAAAATAGTACCTCATAAAGAAAATACTTAGGTATAAATCTAACAAAATATGTGCAGGATTTGTATGCAAAAAAAAATATATATATATATACACACACAAAAAAAAACACTAATGAAAAAAATCTAAGAAGTGCTAAATAATGGAGAAATAGTCCCTGTCCATGGAATGAAGATTCAATGTTATTAAGAAGTTAGTCATTTCTTACTTAATCTATAGGTTCAATATAATTTCAGTTAAACTCCCAGCAAGCTATTTTTTTACACATCAACAAACTGATTCTACAGTGTCTATGGAAAGGCAAACACCTAGAATAAACAATACAATACAGAATAAGAAAAAAAACTTGGAGGAATCACACTACTCAAGTTCAAGATTTACTATAAAGTTACCGTAATCAATGCAGCATGGTATTGACAAAAGAATAGACACATAGATGAAAAGGGGACCCTCATACACTGTAGGTGGGAATGTGAATTGGTGCAGACAATATGGAAAACAGTACGGAGGTTCCTTAAACAACTAAAAACAGAACTACCATATGATGCAGCAATTCTACTCCTGGGTATATATCTGGAAAAAAACAAAAGCACTAATTTGAAAAGATACATGCACCCCAAAGTCTATAGCAGCACTATTTACAACAGCCAAGGCATGGAAGCAAAACAAGTGCCCATCAACAGATGATTGGATTAAGAAGATGTGGTTTATATATAAACATTATAATATTACTGAGCCATAAAAAAGAATGAAATATTGCCATTTGCAGAAATGTGGATGGACATAGAGAATATTATACTTATTGAAATAAGTCAGACAGAGAAAGACAAATACTGTATGATATCACCTATATATGGAATCTAAGAAAAAATACAAATGAATGTATACACAAAAGGGAAAAAAACTCACAGAAACAGAAAACAAACTTGTTAACTAAAAGGGAGAGAGAAGGGTAGAGAGACAAATTAGAGGTATGGGATTAACAGAAATAAACTACTGTATATAAAATAGGTAAGCAACAAGGATATACTGTATAGCACAGGAAACTATATCCATTATCTTATAATAACCTATAATGGAATATAATCTGAAAAGATACTGAATCATGATGCTGCACATCAAAAACTAATAAAATATTATAAATCAACTATACTTCAATTAAAAAAAAAAAAGACTAGATCAATGGAAAAGCATAAAGAGCCCCAAAATACAATCACAGGTATAGAGTCAATTGTTCTTTGATGGAAGTGCAAAGGATGTCAAGAGAAAAAGGATAGACTTTTCAATAAAAGGTGCTGGAACAAGTGGAGATCAGTGGGTTTAAAAAAAAAAAAAATGAAGCTATACACAGTCCACACATCTTTAACAAAATTAACTCAAAATGGATCACAGGCCTTAATATAAAATGCAAAACTATAAAACTTCTACAAGAAAACACAAAATAAAATCTACATGACCTTAGTTTGGTGATGAGTTTCTACATATAACACTAAAAGCATGTGCCATTGAAAACAAAAAACAAAAAAAAAACACTTTAGAAAAAAAAGACTTTGGTAAAACTAATTGAACTTTTTTAAACTTAAGAACTACTTCTCTGCCAAAGACTGTTAATATAATGAAAATAAAGGCACAAACTAGAAGAAAATATTTGCAAAACACTTATTTGATAAAAGGACTGGTATCCAAACCATACAAAGAAAGTTTAAAAATAGTAAGAAAACAAACAACCCAAATAAAAAAATGAAAAAGAAATCTATATAGACAATTCAGCAACAAAGATATACAGATGGCAAATAAGCATCTGAGAAGATACTCAACATGATTTGTCTTAGGAAATTGCAAATTTAAAACAACAAATAGATATCATTATACATATATTGGAATAGCTAAAATCCATTAATAATATTAATCGTTGATGAGAAGGCAGAACACAGTCATTGCTGGTATGATTGCAAAATGGTACAGTCACTTTGAAAAACAGATTAGAAGTTTCTTAAAAGCTTAACACAGTGTTACCATACAATAAGCATTTGTTTTCTATATATTTATCCAACTGATTTGGAGACTTATGTATACACACACATGCACACACACACACCAAAATATGCACACAAATGCTTATAGCAGTCTTATTCATAATTGTCCAAAATTGGAAGCAAACAAAATTTCCTTCAATAAGTGAAATGATAAACATACATGGTCCATCCATGCTGTTGAATACTATGCAGACATAAAAAGGAATGATCATTAATCCAGGTAAAGACATAGATGAAACTTAAATGCATATTGATAAGTAAAAGAAGTCAGACTAAAAAGGCTACATACTTAACGATTTCAGTTATATGACATTCTGAAAAAGGGAAAACAATAGAAATCATAGAGATCAGTGGTTGCTGGTGGTTCAGGGAAGGGGACAGTTAAATAGATAAAACAGAAGGGATTTTTTAGGGCAGTAAAACTATTCTGTATGATACTGCCATGGTAGACACATTACTCTAAACACCTGTCTAAACCTAATGAACTTTACAGCACACAGATTGAACTTTGATGCATGCAAAACTTTAAAAATCATTTAGGATACAAGAAAATTTCAGGACTGAATGCATAATATGACCAAAACATATAACTATTACAAATGTATGAAGCCACCTCACTGAAGGGAGTGGGGAAAATGGTGCTGACGTAAGTAACCTTGGAAATAAATAGAGTTTACACACACACACAGGAATTGAACAATTAAGTAAATGGATGATAGATGATGGGAGCTAGAGTGTCCCTGTTGGAGTAGGAGTTTACACATAAGCAATGGGAATAGGTTACAATGATACATGGGGTAATGGATTAGAGTTGGGGACATCAGTATAAACTCATGTTTAATATATATGCATATGGTGAGATACAGAAAGATTTATAGATATGTGTATATACATGTGTTAATATACCCACATATATTTCCTTAATCTCTGAGCTGAGAGGCCCAGAAGCAATGATACCCCAGAGCACACCTAACACTCAGATTTTGGCTTCTAATACAATTTTCTGATAAAAAGAACCAGGGCTCTTTGTAGAAATGGCTGTTTCTAGCACGAGGCAAGAAATATAGAAAAAGAGCCTCAAGTATCTTTTAGTCCCAAAATAAAGAAGTGCTTAAAATCTGCAACAAAGAGGAGACATTAAAGGGACACAGGAGCCAAATGAAAAAGCTCCCAATGGCAATGCTGGAAAATTTGAACAAAATAAAGTAATATCAGGTTATAACTTAAGCATAAAATAAATATTTCTGAATCCATACTGCTATAATTAATGTTGGAATAAATATACAAATGTGGGAAAATAGACAAATATCTCATGCCGAATTGCAAATACATATGTATATTATTTCCCCTCAAGGAGGTGTGGCATAACTCCCAAACACTGAAGTGATGGCTGCACATACACACTTCCTTCTGAGGAATACAGAGAAAGGGCAAAAAGATAAACTTTACAGTGGAGAAACTTGAGAAACATGTTCTCAGTCTGTTGACCAAGGTTAACATCAACAGTAAGAATTCATGTTGATAGTACATACTGTTGACATGATGCGATGCGAATGGCAATTCACCTCTGTGGCCTTACTCTCAAAAACCGATAATCTCAGTGTAATAATAAGAAAACATAAGAGAGATCCCAACTAATGACATTCTACAAAATATCTGGCTAGTACTCTTCAAAACTGTCAAATTCATGAAAACAAGAAAAGTCTGAGAAACTGTCACAGCCAAGAGATAGCTAAGGAAACATGACAATTAAATGTAATGTGGTGATCATAAAACAGAAAGAAGGAAATTGGGTAAAAACTAAGGAAATTTGAATAATTTATGGACTTTAGTTAAAAATGTATCAATATGGTTCAGTAATAGTAAAAAATGTATGATATTAATGTAATATGCTAATAATTGTAGTAGATGAATCATGGGAGTATATGGGAATTCTCTATTCTCTTTGCAATTTTTCCGTAAATATAAAACTATTCTAAAATTTATGTTTATTAAAACAAAATTATATACAAAGACTAAAAAAAAAAAAAGAAGAAGAAATAAAGGCTTTCTCAAACAAAAACAGACAAGTCATTGGCTATCTCAAACAAAAATAGATAAGTCATTGGCCAAAAACCAAAATCATAAGAAATGTTAAAGGAACTTTCCAAACAGAAGGAATATGCCAGAGCAAAGCTTGAATCTATATAAATAAATGAAGAATGCTGCAGATGGAGTAAAGATAAAGTTTATTTATTTTTATTTTTTGTTTCTCTAAAAGATAATTAACTATATAGAACAAAGATAGTAGCGATATATGTTTACAACATATGTAAAACTAAAAGATGTTACATCCATAGCACAAAGAATTGGCGGGGGAAATAGAAGTATGTTTTAAGTTCATTATACTACATGTGAAGCAGTATAATGTTATCTGAAGACACATTCTGATTAATAAAGGTGTTTATTTTAAACACTAGGGCAATCAAAGTAGGTTGGGGGAGGCAGGAATCTCAACCTAACAGAAGGGGTTGAGAGGAGAAATGAACACAAACATAAAATGCCTCATCAAAATGTTAGCAAATAAAATTTAGAAATATAGAAAAAGAATAATACTAGCTATACCAGGTGGGATTTAACCCACGAATATAAGGCTGGCTCAACATATGAAAATGAATTAAGGTAAACACATATTTTTATAGTAATGAAGAAAACACATATGATTATCTCAATTGATGCAGAAAAGTACTTGAAAATCTGTAATATCCATTCATGATATAAACTGTCAGCAAACTTCAAATAAAGAGGAATTTACTTAACCTTCTAATGGGCATATAAAAATAATGAATAAATAAATAAATAACCCCAGAGATAATGTGATACTTAATGATGAACTACTGAATGATTTTCCCCTAAGTTCAAAAACAGGGCAAGGAGATCATCTCTCACAACTCCTATTCAACATGTCCTAGAAGTCCTAGGCAGTTCAATAAAGCAACAAAAAAAAAGACATAAAGATTAGAAAACAAGAATTTAAATTGCATCATTCATAAACCATGATTGTCTACTGAGAAAATGCTAAGGAACTGACAAAAAAAACTTTTAGAACTAATAATTGAGTGTTAGCAAAAGTACTGGACAAGGTCAGTGTGGAAAAATCAATTACATTTATATAAACTAGCAATGAGCAATTAAAATTTGAAATAAAAAAGTACCATTTATAATGGCGTCACAAAAACGATAAAATATTTAGGTATAATCTAAAAATATGTACAGGATTTGTGTGCTAAAAACTAAAATGCACTGATTAAATAAATTCAAGAAATTCTTAATAAATGGAGATATATATATATACTCTGTTCATGCATTGGAAAACTTAAATATTGTTAAGAACTCATTTTTCCACAAATAGATCTACAGATTCAATTCAATCTCAATCAGAATCCCAGCAGACATTTTCATAGATATGAACAAGCTGAAATAGGGAATTCTGGCCAGTAAACAAGAAAAGTCAAAAGGAATTTGAGAAAGTAGCACTGAGTTTGAAGAGAAACAAAATTAGTATTTTCTCAAATTATCTCTCCCGAGATATTTATCACTGACAAAGGGACTAATTTTTTCAACTACTTTTCTCATCAGTTGAGATAATAATATGTGGGAAGACCCAGCAGGCTTCACTATAACCAAGTTATCAGGTTAATTTCACCTGAGATATGACAGTCGACAACATGTATGTCCTGACCTGATGCCCTGAGAGAGGCACATTGCTTATATGTTTCTCTTGCCAAAAATGCATAACCTCAATCTAATCATTAGAAAACATGAAACCAACCCAAACTGTGAGACATTATACAAAATAAGAAGCCAATATTCTTCAAAAGAGCTTCCTTCTAATCATGAATGACAAGGAGAGACTGAAAAAATGTTGCATATTAGAGGAAACTAAGGAGACGTGACACAACTAAATGTAATGTGGAATTCTGGAAGAGAAAAAGAACATTAGTGGGAAACAGTTGTGGAATCTGAATAATGTCTGTAGATTAGTTAATACTGAGTACCAATGTTAACTTTTTAGTTCTGACAAGTGTCCCACAGTAGTGTAAGACATTGACATTAAGAGAAGCAGAGTGATGTGTGTACCAGAAATGAACTTTTCTCTAAGTCTGAGATTATTTCACAATAGAAAGTAAAAAATACAAACAAAACCTTTAAATTTAAAAAGTTATTGTGTTAATCATTACTTATGAACATTTATCAACTAAATATCTTACAATCACTTAGATAAAGAATAGCACAGGGACTTCCCTGGTGGCGCAGTGGTTAAGAATCCGCCTGACAATGCAGGGAACATGGGTTCGAGCCCTGGTCTGGGAAGATCCCACATGCCGCGGAGCAACTGGGCCCGTGTGCCACAACTACTGAGCCTGCGCTCTAGAGCCTGCGTGCCACAGCTACTGAAGCCTGTGTGCCTGGAGCCCGTGCTCTGCAGAAAGAAAGGCCACCACAATGGGAAGCCCGCGCACTGAAACGAAGAGTAGCCCCCGCATTCAGCAACAAAGACCCAACGCAGCTAAAAATAAATACAAGACTTGACCTTTAAAAAAAAAAAAATCTAAAAAAAAAAAAAAGAATACTACAAAGGGCATAGTGTTTGCATTTATATGAAATGATCACTCTGATGGAAACAGGTATTTTTAGAAAACAGCCTGCATAGCAGTATGAAGTATTTTGGTCAAATCTAATCTACTTTTAAACATTTTACTTTTTTAGAACTTCTTCACCACTAATTAATTGGCAAAAAAGGTAGAACAGACACAAGAACAGTAAAAAAAAAAAAAAAAAAGCTTCAGGGATTTTAAAGTAAGGATAATGACAATTCCCATTAACTAAAATGAAGAAAGGAAGATGAATGAAAGGACAGCTGCAAGATGCAAGAAATATAATATGGTTGTTTCACATTAGTATTACAGAAATGGAGAGATAAAAGGTCACAGAAGCTGTCATTCATTGATAATTTATTCATTCCATCTGACTGTTAAGAGTGTATTTTCACAAATCGGACTTTTTCCCTCCTTTGATCAGTTAAGGATCTTTGAGTAAATCACTTTGTTTACATCTTCCCAACTTTAAAAACTCAAGACTTATGAAATTCAATGTGACAATTTCCATAAGCACTTGACACAATTCTAGACCCAAATTAAGTATCCTCTCATCAGGACAACCATTTTCACTGCAAGTGTAAGAAACTCAACTCAAACACGATTAGGCCAAAAAGGAACTGATCTATTCAAATAGATTAAAAATCCAGAGAATACAGTCAGCTCCAGGCTCTGCTGAATCTAGATCTCAAACTATCATTAGGGTGTATCGAGCTTTCTTCCTCTATCTCCAAGTTCTCATTCCCTCTTTGCTGGCTTCATTAAGTAAGCTTTCTTCTCATGGTGGGAACACTGAACTCCAGCAGCTTGTGACTATTTTGCCTTTATTGCTAGAAATTTCCAGATGATAAATAATACTTTTTGAAGCTTCTCAAAAGAACTAGGGAATTCTGGCCTGTTGGTAGATGTGTCCTGAACTGGTATCTGTAGCCAGGGAATTGGAATGGTATATTTAATGAGGTCTGACTTATGTTTCTTCTTCCATAAGAAACTTAAGTTTCTTTCTTCTTTCTTCTACCTGTGATCTCACATAGCCAGATTACAATAACAGAGCAAGATTCTCATAAAGAGTTGTAGTATCTTAAAGGAAAGAAAATTTGGCAAAACTCAAAATATATGCAACATGGTTATTATTAGTCTTTCCTATCATGACCATGGTTATCATCATCTTTATTTCCCCTAGGAATTCATACCCTCAGTTACAGGTTGATTTCTATTTTTGCTTAATTTTTAAAATTGGTACAGAACTTCTTTTATTTGGATCTCTTATCTCTGTCCAATTTAAGTATTATAAAATGAGAGGCAAATGTATATAAAATACAACTGAAGAAAATTTGCACTATAACTCAAACATGCAAAATAAAATATAGCATTTTTTTTAACATTTAAAGACATCCACACATAGAATAGATAACATAACTTATGGAGAAAATAAACCCTCAAAAACCTGTATCTCACACCTTAAGAAAAATGATGTGCAAGTTCTTTCTTAAACTATTAGAGCTAAAATATATGCACATTGTTTTTCAAATTTCATTTTCCATGTGAATGGCTTTCTTTTCTGAGCATAGTAATTAGCTGCATATATTTCTCCTTAGAGTATGAAATACCAAGCAAGTAAACGACCCACCCACATCTTTTATTTTATGTTAAAGAATATTGTGCTAACCTACAAGGGGTAGGGAGTGAAATAAACATTATTACTGCTTATTAAGTCTAATCTACCTACTCATTTTCTGGCTGCCTCGATTTCTTTTGCTCTATAAAAGTCATATTTCTGTGAATTTACATATGCTTAACTTTATGCAATTACTTTTACAAAGGAATACTATAGTTTTACATTTTACCTAGAATTAGAAACAACAGAAAATTAAATTTGGTGCCTGTGCAGTTGAAGCCCTATTTTTATTAGAGGGAAGATGCAAATTACAATAGTTAAGTGCAGTTAAATTACGTTAATCTAAACTTTATCAGAAAGAAAATGTTTTAAAAATTTCAAAAACTACGTTGTGAATCAACTTTGGAATATAGAATTCCTCAATCTAAAATAGTAGATTATATACCCCCAAATTAGAAATATGACTGTTTCTGCTTGCAACATTATTTTCAGTTTATTCAAGCAAAGATAAATTGTTTTAATCTTCTAAAAATTAATACCATGCATATGACAGCTCATTTATTCATTTTTTCCTGCCTCTTTTCTTTAATTTCCTGAAAGACTTGTCTCAATGTTTAAGACATCATTTCAGGAGTATAGAGTCATTAATACACCCAGGGCCAGTTCTAGCAGGCATTCTGACAATGATAATTGCTATTTTTTTTTTTTTTTTGAACTCTCACTATCGTCTAGGTCTTCGTCAAGTTTTGTACATGTAAGACAGTTGCTAAAATGTTTGCGTCCTCACTCAGTTCATCTGAGGCCCTAACACCTTAAGTGCCTTCCACTTTCTGATGTGATATGCTACATGTCCAAGGCAGGACTTACAAAGGAGGTGTCCAAAAATCTGTTATGTGCTCTTCAGTTGGCCCCCACCCTCATACTATAAAGGAGGAGTAGTGAGGAATAGCGTTAGAAAGACCATTCCCAGTGATTCATGGACCCAATACAACTCAGTGCGATTGAGGAGAAGGTACTGACCAGAGAAAATTATGTGCTTCCTCTAGACTTTGAGAAAAATGGTGGAGCAGTGTCACTTCACACCTGAAGTACATGGATTGGTCCTTGAAATAATGTCGGCCTGTGGTTGCCCAAGATTCTGACCTGGAAGGATATCTTGAAGGCTAAGGTAGCCTCAATAAAAAGAGCCTGGTTCATGGGCAGAATCAGATTATGTGGGTCCTGGACCATGGGGTAGGAGGCACTATGAAAAACAATATAAAGGATATCTTAGTTTTGAAAATTAACAAATCACAACCATGTAGACATATTGCTAAGTTCCCTCTCAGGTCTTTGGATAGAGCTTGTGCACATATAGGTCCCTGAGTTTAACTTCCATTAGCTTTAGGAAACCTGCATTGGAGCTAGAACTTCAGATGAGTAGGCTCAGGGGAAATTATAATCAGCTGGAGGAGAATTACTCACTCACTTCATGGTATCTCCAAAGAATCCACAAAATAAAATATGAAAGATACAGATAAATTTGCTTTCTGAGGAGGTACCTAAAGAGCTCCATTATGAATCCTACTATGTAATTCCTCTTAGTATTAGTATTTTACAGAAAGGGAATCCAGAAAGTTAAAACAACTTAAGTTTACAAAGTCATAAGGGGTAAATGAGGATTTGTATACATGACTGGTTGACCTCAGAATGAGCAGTTGGAATATTTTTAATCATCATGTTACACTAAGTTAATAAAGCCAGTGTTCTCCATAAGCCCAAAGGTCTGAGTAGAAACTAAATTTTGACTCTCTTGAACCTGCTCCCTCACTCTTAACCTTGACCTATGAACCATCATAATCTCAGTTTTACCTGTGTTTCTATTCTTGCCTCTCAACTCCAAACCACCCTTTACATCTTGTACTTCTGCCAAAAGGACTCTGAACAAGTTCTTCACCTGAAACACCCTAAAGCTAATTGTTTTTAAACTTTGCAACCTGAATTTTAAATAATAAAAATTTAAATAAACAACATTCCACTTACAATATATTCAACAGGCTCTTGTACAATATTCATTTATACAATAATACAGACACATATTAACAGATTTCTATATACAAAGCACTATGCTTGAGCTCTAAAAAGGGAACACAGGTAATGCAAGTTTAGGGGACTGTGAAAGTAAAGAGTTACGAGGCAACAGGATTGGTTAGATGGGAAGGAAGACTTTGTGGACTGTGTGAATGTTGGTTAAACAGAGTCTGGAGAGACTAGGGCCTAAATAATACATGATATGGTCCATGGGGCAATTTCTAATCGAAACACTCAATCACCTTTTAACACATTCCTAAGATATTAATCCTGAGCATAACTTCCAAACTGTGGCTTTGTAAAATGGAGAGACATTAGCAGACTTGTGGGGTTTTATTTGTTTCTTTGTTTTCCCTTTACCCTGCTTGACACTGCCATCTTTCACCTAAACAAACTCCTATAAGCTGGAGAGGGAGTTGAGTTGGAGTAGAGCATAAAAGGGTTATGCTCAGAAGTTTTGTATCCTGTAGGACACGTAGAGTTAGCTGGGGAGTAGGATACAACTCCCTGATAGTTTTGAGAATTTAAGAGTAGAGATGAGTCATGCTTCACCTCCTGTGGGGCACACAACCCACAGAGTCCCCCATGCATTCAGGATATGAGAAAAAAGGACATGGAAGCAACCTAAATGTCCGTCAAAAGAGGAAAGGATAAAGAAGATATGGTCCATATATACAATGGAGTATTACTCAGCCATAAAAAGGAACAAAATAATGCCATTTGCAGCAACATGGATGGACCAAAGATTGTCATACTGAGTGAAGTAAGTCAGACGCAGAAAAACAAATATATCGCTTATACTGTATGTGGAATCTAAAAGAAAAAAAGGGTACAAATGAACTTATTTACAAAACAGAAGTAGAGTCACAGATGTATAAAACAAACTTATGGTTACCAGGGGATAAAGGGGGGAAGGATAACTTGGGAGATTGGGACTGACACATACACACCACTGTGTATAAAATAATAACTAATAAGAACTTGCCATATAGCACAGGGAACTCTATTCAATACTCTGTAATGTCCTACATGGGAAAATAATCTAAAAAGCAAACAAAAAAAGAGTAGATATATGTATATGTATAATTGATTCACTTTGCTGTACATCTGAACCTAACACAACATTGTGAATCAACTATACTCGGAAAAAAATTAAATCAACTATACTCCAATAAAAAAAGAAAAAAGAACTGCCATCTAAAGAACCCAAGAGAGTCTTTCATAACCTACATGTAAACCCAGTATGTTGCAGTGAGCAGCTTTTTTTTTTTCCTGTGTGGTTTTGAACAGCATGGAAGGTTGCGTTATCCCAAACAGATCTTAGATTGGGGCAAGGAGATTGATCCTCCAATGCTAGAGTGGACAGCAGAGCTAGTGACCAACTGGGGACGTGGACTCCTTGACAGCAGATATCATCCTTTCATAATCAGACAAGACAAAGACCTAGTGGGTGAGTTACATCATGGGGGATGAAAAAGTGGTGCTGGGACCTTCCTTCAGGCCATAGCATTGTGCAAGTCATGGAAATACTACCACCCCACCCATCTTGGGTTTGAAATGCCATCTCACGGAAGAGAAGATGAGAACAGAAAAAATGAGAGCAGGCTATGATGGGGTTTAAACCTAAAACAACTGAGAAAAAAATGGACTACATTAAATTTTCTGATATCACACAGAATGATTAATTTGAATTATAAGGAAAAAAATTAAAGAAAATGACATTTCCCTCGCACCTGAATTTGTTCCCTGAAAATATCATATTTGCTAAAGGAGCTTATCAACTTTCATGTAATTGATCTATGGCTCAAGTTCATTCTTTTCATGGAGTGACTGAATATTCATGGAACTGCAGTTATACTCTAATTATGATTCTCTATCAGTATTTGAAATCCTGACTAGACAGGCACCCACATATTCCCAAGGGAATGGGAGCTATGTACCCATTTGAAAACATTACCTGGTCTTAATACACTAAGCCTTAGGAAATGCATCCTTAACTCAAGGAGAAATTCACAGGAAAGCTGGTGCCCAAGGACTGCGTTGGTAAAAACTCTTCTGAGGATTTAAGTGACCTATAATTTCACAATGATATACTTTTTTCTAAAAGAACAGACTCTTATTCTAAATATTTGGCTTCACCTAGAGCAGTTAGATGCCATTTGATTAACAGAAAATGTCTACAGCTGAAAATTTGTTGAGAAGTCAAGTTAGCTCCAGCTATAATATTTTATAACTATGTATTTTTTTTTAAATCCTCAGAGAAAATTTTACTATCTTTTCTAAAAGTGAAATCCCATTTATAAATATTAAATAATTAAACAATCTACATTGCTATATACATTCTATGAAATGCAGGTAGAGGTGGGAGGTAGAGGGGTGTTAATTGATTAAAAAATTAGTTTTATATGAATGATGGCAGAGGATGTCAAAGCTTAGTTCTACTAAAAGATTCAGTGCCAAATTATACACTGCATTAAACAACATAAGAAGCATTAAAAATTAATAGCAACTCAGCATTAAGTCCTGATTATGTTGTCAATGAAGATGGTAATTGGGAAGGTTTAAAATAAAATTTGCAATAGAGGAAACAATTTAATTACTTCAAGTGTTTTTATGATATTGTGTTTTTGCTTAAACTTTTATCTTAAATTACTTTACATTAACCACTATTTGCCAAAGAAATGGGACAGGCAGAAAATGCAAATGGAATGTAGTTACATTTTTTCCAGAATTTCTGGAAAAAAAATGTACCGTCAATACAGACACATTAGGTACACATTAGGTACAATGTAAGAGTTGACTTCACTTTTCATTTTTCTCAGAATCATTGACCATGAAACTGGTTGTCTTCCCGCAATGATCTGGAATGGTTGTTTCTAGGCCTTCTCCACAGTTGTTCTTTTGCTAGTTCCTTTAAATAGCATCATGATCATACCTCTCATCTTCAACCTTCTGCAAAATTCTTATCAAATTCAGTAAAGCATCAAGTATTGCATTGGTACCATTCTCTCTGTTCTCTTTCTTGGACTACAATTATATGCATGCTAGAAATTTTCACTGCGTCCTGTTGCCATTTTCCTTTCTTTGCTTCAAAATCATTATTCTAATTCACTAGTTATCTCTTCTGCAAGTTTAATCTCCCATTTTATTAAGTTCTTAATTTCAGCTATATTTTTATGTATAAAATTTCAATTTGATTTTTTTTTCTTTTTGTGGATTCCTGTCAGCTATTTTTCTTGAAAATGTGAATAATAGTTACTTTAAACCCAACGTCTGACAACTTCAATACATGCAACACCTGTGGTCCTATTTCTATTGCCATTTCTTTTTTTTCCTCTCTCTCTTGATTCTTGCTTATTTTTTCATTGTCTTCTGACATGAATGATAATTTTTCATTGAATATGGCCATTGTGTATAAAAAACTATAGAGGTAATTTGAGGCTCTGGATATCTTTCTCAAGGAAAGATTAAATTTTGCTTTGTCATTGTAAGGGCAGACTTTATTTGTCTTGTCTTAGCTTTTAACTATAACAGAGCTGGCTTTTACTCTTTTTGAGGACTAATTTATTTCCTGTTTGCTCTTTCTCATGGCACTTAGCTCTTTAGGGTCCTAATGGAAATCTGAGGTTGCTTTGATGTTATCCTAATGTCATCAAATAGATGTGTGTGTGTGTGTGTGTGTGTGTGTGTGTGTGTGCACGCACAGCTTTTCTCATTGCTCTGGATAGAAGGCTTGTTCTTCAAAAACTTAAGCCAGCATTGCTGGAAGTAGAACTGTTACCACTCTGAGAGCCAATCCTTTCAATATATTTTTTTTAATTTTTACTTTTGGGTTGTTTACAAGCTAGAAAGTTTTAAAGAGCTTTTCTTTATTCCTTTTCTTCTGATATTTCCTAGTAATATGCTTTGACATAAGTCTTTTTCAATTCAATCTGGAAATTCATGTCCTTTGGAAGTGACAAATTGTATTTTATTATTATTAATTGTTAATTTACTTCATTCTGTTTCCTAACAGGAATTCCTTTCAACTGGACATTGGCTCTCTTTGTTAAACTTTTCATTTCATAGCATTTTCCCCCTTTTGCTCTCTTTTATTTAGTTATCTTTTTGTCTTTGTAGTTCTATTTTTTGAGAAATTTATCCATTTTTCCTTCTTTTTATTCATTTTATTATGCATATGCTATTATTTTTACTTGTATGGGCTCTCCCATACAAGTATTCATTTTTATATATTTGTTTATATTTTTTTCTATTTGTTTTTATGCAAGAGTTTTGCTGTGAGTTTATATTTTTTTATATTCTATTTGTTTTTATGCAACAGTTTTGGTGTGTGTTTTTCTGAGTAAACTCCATATAGCAACTTTGAAGTATTCAGTTTCCGTATATTATTTATTTCCTTCCAATTATTTGAATTAGTTTTTCCTGCTTTTTTTCAAATAGGAAGTTTCCTCAAATACCTTTGATTATTGATGGTTTACTCACATTGAACAGTGAGAAACTATATAAAAGGTTGATTGTTCGATGTGTAGGAACATGCTTTGTTTATTGGCATGCTTCACAGTGGATGCATGACTACTTTTGGGGGAATTCTCCAAACTTAGATATCTGAAAATGTTTATATGGGGTTTCTCAACTTCCACAGAGAGAACAGTACAATATGCTTCCTTAGCATTAGAGGAGATGTGGGTGCCAGTGCTCTGAGAGACCCCTGTGCTTAGAGTGCTTTCCTTGGTTGAAGTCCTCCTCTCATGCTTTGGATTGCCTAGGGCCAGAAGCATCATCCAGGCAGGTTTGGGGGTGGGCAGGGTTCTGAGAACTTGACCTTAGACCTGTATTCTATCAGTCCACTTTGGGGCACTTTCTTCACCCCACCCATGTGAGTTCAACCAGATATCCTAAGGACATCCAGGACTCAAGTCTATGGGGTCATCTCAGGGCCCCTTGGCTGACTCCAGTTCCAGGAGGGCAGCCTGGTAAGTGAATCACTTCCAGTGACCAGCAAAATATTTATTTTACAGAATCATGAGAATTTGGGCCACCGGAATGCTGCTGACATACTGATTTGGGGTGATCCTAACCCATGTCATACTGGATGAGATCAGCTCTCTTGGCTATCAATGGTTTAATCACTGACCTGTGAGCTTGAGCATGTGTTGTCTATTACCTGTCCATATTCCCAACAGAGTGCTACCTCTGAGCTATAGTCCCCAGTGACAGTGGGGCGGCAGTAGGTTTTATTTTATTCACACTTTGCCAGCGACATCAACACCACTGTAGAACTTACACAACATGACAGGTGGTCTTCTAAGAGTGTGTACCCCTATCTCCTTCTAAAACTTTTAAGACCATCATTCCACAGCCCAATGGATGCTTACAATCAATGTTTTCTTTTGCCTCTGTCTTATATGGTGAAGTTGTACTCTCTTAATTTGGTCTTCAGACATGTTGGACAAAGGACAAACATTCCTTGTGTGAGTGGAATATCTTTTCTCACTCTGCCCATAGGCCCCTTTCCAACCCTCCCTGGCAGTAGTGGTGTGGAAAGTAGGAGTGTCAGCAACACTCCAGTGCAATTATTATAGCCTTAAATGCCCAAGAGAAGACATAGTTGAAAAGTGTGTTTTATATTTACGTTATAAAATTCTAAATGGCAAGTCTAACATGAGGAGGAAAAAACATCATTCGCAGTTTCCTATATAATCTAGGGGAGACCTGCATTTTCGTTCATCATCAACAAAACACAATTATAGCCTTTGAGAGAGCCATTAGAAGCCAATATTCGTGAGCAGCCTAATGGATGATTCAGTGTCATGAGGAATGATTTAACCTTAATAATATAAATTTTGTTAGGTAACTTCAGAGGTAAGAAGATTTATAATGTTTTTATACTGTTTGAATACAAAGAGTTTCTGAAGAATCATAGCATTGGGAGTAATAACAGGTTTACCACCTTTTCCTATCAGTGAGAGATATAAAATTACTCAGGAATGACATATCTGACAGTCTAGAACATGAATAGTCTCTACACTTGACGAGGAAAAGGTGGTACCGGAATACCATGAAGAATCTTCATGTGCACTGATTAGAGAACAGGTTCATTTCCTTTCCACTCTTGGTGTCTAAACAAAGAACTGGCAAAGGAGGTCTGAATTATCTCAAAAGAACAGGCTGATGCCAGCCACTGGGTTCCAGAGGTTGTCTCTTTCTAATAAGGTCTCTTTTCTAACCAGAGGGCTTCCATTGTCCCCAATCTGTAAGTTAAGCATCACCTGGGCAAGGTCCCTCTCTACAGGCACACTGGCCATCTATGCCTGGACTAAACTAAATAATTTGAGTTAACATGATGCATGCACTCTATTTCTCTGTTTGTAGGTTTATCCCAATAAACCTTGCCTGGCATTTGTGGTATGTATCTGTAACTCCCTCGCTTGACAACATGCTCATCCATGTGATTAATACATAATATGCTTTGGTATCTATACCACTGTCAAATTATTGTTCAATTTAAATTATGTCACCTTAAGTTCATAAATGGAGTGGTTATCTCCCTCATTAGAGATAATCAATTGATGCAATGTTTAGATTGTAAACTACACAGGGCAAGCATAAAGAAATTCAATATATAAATGCCCCAACTATAATATGTTAAGAATAACACTCAACTAAAAGATAAATGAGCTAAAATAAATGAACTAAGAGATTTAAAAACATATGAGGTAGGATTTTAAAACTGTGTGTATTCGGTAAAGAATAAAATATGTATTTTATTGCAGATCTAAAATAATGATTTTCATTTAACTTTCAAATTCTTAAAGAAAATAAGCCACTTTATTTTAAATATTTCATAATTAAAAATGAGTGGTTTCTATAATTTCTTATAAAAAACTTATTAAGTAAATGTTTTCCAATACAGAGGTTGATAGAAGAGGGTAGACTTCTTTCCCTTAAATGTAATTTAACTCAGTAACCTGTTTTCATTCTCCTATTTTTCACATCTTACATCTGATCAATGGCATTTTTCAAGTTCTATTTGTAAGGTAAAGTGAAGTAAATTGTAGGGCAAATATCTCAATAAAGGTGAACCCTGATACACAGTGGATCTTAGCATTTTATTTTAAAATGTATATTCTTCTTCATATTCTTTTCCATTCTGGTTTACCACAGGATATTGAATATAGTTCCCTGTGCTATACAGTAGGACCTGTTGCTTATCCATCCTATATATACAAGTTTGCATCTGCTAATCCCAAGCTCCCAATCCTTCCCTCTCCCACCCCCCATGACAACACAAATGTGTTTTCTCTATGTGAGTCTGTTTCTGTTTTGTAGATATGTTAATTTGTGTTATATTTTAGATTCCACATATAAGTGATATCATATGGTGTTTGTCCTTCTCTTTCTGAGTTACTTTGCTTAGTATGATAATCTCTAGGTCCATCTCTGTTGCTGCAAATGGCATTATTTCATTCTTTTTGATGGCTGAGTAATATTTCATTGTGCGAATATATATGTGTGTGTGTGTGTGTGTGTGTGTATATATATATATATTCTTTATTCATTTGTCTGTCAAAGGACATTTAGGTTGTTTCCATGTGTTAGCTATTGTAAACAGTGCTGCTATGAACATAGGAGTGCATGTATCTTTTCAAATTATGGTTTTATCTGGGTATATGCCCAGGAATGGGATTGCTATATCATATGGTAACTCTATTTTTAGTTTTCTGAGGAATCTCTATACTGTTTGCCATAATGGCTGCACCAATTTACATTCCCACCAACAGTGTAAGAGGATTCCCTTTTCTCTACACCCTCTCCAACATTTATTATTTGTAGACTTTTTTAATGATAGCTATTCTGATTGGTGTGATTTGCATTTTTCTAATAATTAGCAATGATGAGCATCTTTTCATGTGCCTATTGGCCATATGTGTATCTTCTTTGGAGAAATGTCTGTTTAGGTCTTATGCCCATTTTTCTATTGGGTTGTTTTGTTGTTGTTGTTGTTATTGAGTTGTATGAGCTGTTTGCATATTTTGGAAATGAAAACCTTGTTGGTTGCATCATTTGCAAATATTTTCTCCCAGTCTGTAGGTTGTCTTTTCATTTTGTTTATGGTTTCCTTTGCTGTACAGAAGCTTGTACGTTTGATTAGGTCCCATTTGTTTATTTTCACTTTTATTTCTATTGCCTTGGAAGCCTGACCAAAGAAAACATTGATACGATTTATGTCAGAGAATGTTTTGCCTATGATCTCTTCTAGGTGTTTTATGGTGTCAGGTCTTATATTTAAGTTTTTAACCCATTTTGAGTTTATTTTTGTATATGGTTTGAGGAAGTGTTCTAACTTCACTGATTAAATGAGGCTGTCCAACTTTCCCAACACAACTTGCTAGAGTGTCTGTCTTTTCCCCATTGTATATTTTTGCCTCCTTTGTCAGAGAGTAACTGTCCATAGGTGTGTGGGTTTATTTCTGGAATTTCTATTCTATTCCATTGATCCATATGTCTGTTTTTGTGCCAATACCATGCTGTTTTGATTATTGTAGGTTTGTAGTATTGTCTGAAGTCTGGGAGGGTTATGCCTCCTACTTTGTTCTTTTTCTTCAGAATTGCTTTGTCAATTCTGTGTCTTTTATGATTCCATATAAATTTTAGAATTATTTGTTCTAGTTCTGTGAAAAATGTCATGGGTAATTTGATAGAGATCTCATTAAATCTGTAGATTGTTTTGGATAGTATGGCCATTTTAACAATATTAATTCTTCTAATCCAAGAGCATAGGATATCTTTCCATTTCTTTGAATCATCTTCAATTTCCTTTATTAATGTTTTGTAGTTCTCAGCATATGTCTTTTAACTCTTTGGTGAGGTTTATTACTAAGTATTTTATTTTTGCTGTGATTTTAAAAGGGATTGTTTGTTTGCATTGCCTTTCTGATATTTCATTGTTAGTATAAATAAATGGAATCGATTTCTGCATGTTAATCTTGTATCCTGCTACCTTGCTGAATTCATTTATCAGTTCTAGTAACTTTTGTGTGGAGTCTTCAGAGTTTTCTACATACAGTATCATGTCATCTGCATATAATGACAATTTTACCTCTTCCCTACCAATTGGAAAACGTTTTATTCCTTTTTCTTGTCTGATTGCTGTGGCTAGGACTTCCAATACTATGTTGAAGAGAAGTGGTGAGAGTGGGCATCCTTGTCTCATTCCAGATTTTAGTGGGAAGGCTTTCAGCTTTTCACTGTTGAATATTATACTGGCTGTGGTTTGCCATAAGTAGCTTTTATTATGTTGAGATATGTTCCCTCTATACCCATTTTGGTAGGAGTTTTTATCATGAATGAATGTTGGATTTTATTGAATGCTTTTTCTGCATCTATTGAGATGATCATGTGGTTTTTGTCTTTTCTTTTGTGGATGAGCTGTATCACACTGACTGATCTGAATATGCTGAACCATCCTTGTGACCCAGGGATGAATCCAACTTGGTCATGGTGTATGATCTTTTTTATGTGTTGCTGGATTCAGTTTGCTAATATTTTGTTGAGAAGTTTTGCATGTATAGTCATCAAAGATACTGGCCTGTAATTTTCTTTTTTGGTAGTGTCTTTGTCTGGTTTTGGTATCAGGGTGATGGTGGCTTCACTGACTGTCTTTGGGAGTATTCCTTCCTCGTCAATCTTTTGGAAGAGTTTGAGAAGGATCAGTCTAAGCTCTTCCTTGTATGTTTTGTAGAATTTGCCTGTGAAGCCATATGGCCCTGGACTTTTGTTTGTAGGGAGTTTTTTGTTTGTTTTTGTTTTGTTTTACAGATTCTATTTCACTTCTGGTGATCGGTCTGTTCATGTTACCTATTTCTTCTTGATTCAGTTTTGATCAGCTGTATGTTTTTAGAAAGTTGTCCATTTCTTCTAAGTTGTTGAATTTTTTAGCATAAAAAAATGTTCATAGTATTCTCTTGTGTGTGTGTGTATTTCTGCAGTATCAGTTGTGATTTCTCCTCTTTCATTTCTTATTTTGTTTATTTAGGTCCTCTCTCTTTTCTTCTTGGTGACCCTGGTCAGAGGTTTGTCAATTTTGTTTACCCTTTCAAATCACCAGCTCTTGGTTTTATTGATGTTTTTTATTGTTTTTTAAAAATCTCTATTTTATTTATTTCCTCTCTGATCTTTATTACCTCCTTTCTTTACTGACTCTAGGTTTTGTTTGTTCTTCTTTTCCTAATTATTTTAGGTGGTGGATTAGATTGTTTGAGATTTTTCTTTTTCCTTAAAGAAGTCCTATATCACTATGAACTTCCCTCTAAGAACTGCTTTTGCTGCATCCCATAGATTCTGCATGGTTGTGTTTTCATTGTAATTTGCCTCAAGGTATTTTTAATTTCTCCTTTGATTTCATTGTTTACCCATTAGTTTTTTAGTAGCATGTTGTCTCCAAGTGATTGTTTTGTTTTTTCTCATTTCTTTTTCTGTAGTTGATTTCTAGTTTCATGCTGTTGTGATCAGAAAAGATACTTGAAATAATTTCTATTCTCTTTAAATTTGTTGAGGCTTGTTTTTTGCCCTAGTATGTGGTCAATCCTGGAGAACGTTCCATGTTCCCTTGAAAAGAATGTGTATTCTGCTTCTTTTTGGATGTAATGTCCTGAAAATGTTAATTGAGTCTAACTGTTCTATTATATCATTTAGGATCTCTGTTGCCTTATTGATTTTCTGTCTCAAAGATCTGTCCATTGATGTGAGTGGAGTGTTAAAAGCTCCTACTATTATTGTATCCCCATTACTTTCTCCCTTTATGTCTGTTAGTACTTGTTTTATGTATTTGGGTGCTCCTATACTGGTGTACATAGGTTAATGAGTGTAATGTCCTCTCCTTGTACTTATCATTTTATCATTATATAGTGTCCTCTTTATCTTTCTTTATAGCATTTGTTTTAAAGTCTATTTTGTCTGATATGAGTCTTGCAACCCCTGCTTTCTTATCATTTCCATTTTCATGAATTATCTTTTTCCATTCCCTCACTTTGAATCTATATGTGTCCTTTGCCCTAAATTGGTTCTCTTGTAGGCAGCATATTGTAGAATCTTGTTTTTTGTTTGTTTTTTAATTTTTTAATATTTTTTTATTCAATCTGTCTCACTGTGTCTTGATTGGAGCATTTAATCCATTGATATTTAAGATAATTGTTGATAGATATGGATTTATTGCCATTTTAAACCTTGTTTTCCCATTGATTTTATATTTCTTTTTTGCCCCTTTTTCTTTTTCCTTTTGTGTTTTGATGATTTTTTTTTTTTGGTATCATGCTTATGTTCTCTTTTTTTTTTTGTTTTTTGTGACTCTATTGTATGTTTCTGATTTGTGGTTACCCTATTTTTCAAGTATGTTAACCTTTTCCTATATCTACTTACTTTAGACTGATAGTCATATAGGCTCAAACACATTCTAGAAAAAAAACTACAATTTTTCACTCCCTTCCCCCATATATCATGATTTTGATGGGCTCTTTTACATTTTCATGTTCATCCTTTTGCTTTTCATTGTAGTTATCATCACTTTCATGGACATTATTTTTAATTTTTTTTTTTTTAATCTGTGCACTGGCTTATTTAAGTGATTTACTTTCCAACTGTGATTTTCTCTTCCCTGTAGATTCTTACTTCTTTTCTATTTAGAGAAGACTTTTCAATATTTCATTTAGTCTAGGTTTAGTTTTGCTGTATTCTTTTAGTATTTGCTTGTCTGAAAAATTCTTTCTCTCCTTCTCTTCTAAATTTTAATTTTGTTAGGTAGAGTATCCTAGGGTGCAGGTTTTTCCCTTTCAGGGTTTTGAATATATTGTCACCCCCTTCTGGCCTGCAACATTTCTGTAGAGGAATCAGCTGATAGCCTTATGGGAGTTCCCTTGTAATTAACTCTGTTTTTCTCTTGCTGTCTTTAGAATCTTCTCTTTAACTTTTGCCATTTTTATTATAATATGTCTTGGTGTAGGTCTGTTTGGGTCTATCCTGTTTGGGACCCTCTGTGCTTCCTATACCTGGATATCTGTTTCCTTCTTTAGGTTTAGGAAGTTTTCAGCCATAATTGCTTCAAATATATTTTCAATCTCCTTTTCTCATTCTTCAACTTCTGGGATCCCTGTTATGCATAGATTGGCACACTTTACATTATCCCATAGGTCTCATATTGCTTTCATTTGACCTTCTGTCTGCTGTTCTGATTGGGTGATTTTCGTTTTTCTATCTTCCAGATCACTTATTTGTCCTTCTGCATTATCCATTCTGCTATTCATTGCCTTAAGCTCAGCTTTCATCTCACTGAGTGATTTTTTAAATTTTTCTTTGCTCCTCATTATAGTTTCTAATTTTACAGTAATCTGCATTTCTATCAATAGTCCTTCTTAATTCCTTAATTCCATCTCCTTTTTGAACTCTGTCTATTAGACTGAAGAGATCTTTTTCATTGTTTGTTCTTTCAGGGGAATTCTCTTTATCTTTTAATTAGGAGTGTTTCCTCTGCTTCTTCATTTTACTTATATTCCTCTTGCTCTATGAGTTTAGGAGAAACAATTATGTACTGTGGTCTTGGAGAGCTTTATGTGGGAGTGTCCCTGTGTTGCCTGCGTGGGTTTAATATTTTTTGGTGTGAGGGCTGTTTTTAGTGTGGATGCCTGCCACCTCTTTCCTCAGTGTATGCTGGCTGTTATCCCCTTGACAGGAGCTGTGACTGATGTTGTGCTGACCAGAGCCTGCACTGGATATTGAGTGGGGCCTCCACACTCCAGACCATTCAAGTTGTCTCCATGCAGCAAAAAGCAGTCCTCTCCCTAGGTCTGTCCTCTAAACCCCAACTTTCAGCACCCAGCCCCTGCCCATACCAGAGGACATGTGTCTTAAGTTGGGGCACACAGGGCAGTGTCAAGGACTGTCTTTGCAGGTGTCTCTCTGTCCCACCTACCACAAACGTGCTGTTGTGCCCTCCTTTGAGCCTCTGAAGCTCCCTGGCTGATCTCGCTGCCAGTGAAGGGATCTTCTAAGCGTGCAGGAACATTCCTCCTTTTCAGCTCCCTCCCAGGGGTGCAGGTCTCATCCCTGCATCCTCCTTCTTTTTTTTTTTTTTTTGTCCTACCCGGTTATGTGGAAATCTTTCTTGTCCTTTCAGGTGTTTGAGGCCTTCTGCTAGTGTTCAGTAGGTGTTCTGTGGGAATTGTTCCATTTGTGATATATTTCTGATGGATTTGTGGGACGAGGTGAGTTCCATGGTCTTTTATTCTGCCATCTTGAATTTATACCCCCATGATGTTTTTTAATCTTTAAATGTAGATTATATCCATTGTGTGTGTATTTTCTATAAAAGGTCAGTATTTGCCACAGTATAATTGGCAAAATTATACAATAAGTAAAATGTATTCTAGCAATCATTTATATACTTTGGTATGTTTGAATGTATTAGTACATTTATATATTTATATAAAAATACTTGAAGAATTGGTTTTAGATGGCTTACAATAATAAATATAGCAAATATATTCAGGTTAAAAAAAACAAAGATTAGATATATTCAGGAAAGCATAGGGCTGAGTACAGAAGTACACATGCCACCAATACTTTTCAGTTAATAGAAAGGGGTCACATATTTGATTCTAAGCTTCTTTGGAAGTAAAGAAAATAAGAAATCAACATCAATTACTGTATTCACAGGCTCTAAAGGACTCAGGTATGGAAAAGAACTGAAAGGTCAATGAGTGTCCAGTGATTTCAATCAGTAGCATATGAAAATAATACTTATGTTGTATATCTTTGTCACATAACTATTATCACTTCTTTCTTATTGATAAAGGCACTTCTCCATCTTGTTTAGACATTTTTGAAATAGAACTTATAAAACAAAATACTGTAACGGAGCTCATACAGTCATACATGAAAACAATGTTATGTGCATGCACGTGAAGCAGCAACCTAAACATGCAAAGTATACACAACTAACAGAAATAAAGCTTTATAGTTAAACTTTGTGTTTAAGCTTTAAACTATTCCAGTTATGTAAAATATGGTACAGCAATTGATTCAGCTACATATTAATTTTAAAAACATATGAGTACATGGAGAAATTACTTTTGGAGCTATTCTAACTTTCAGAACTTTCAAGTTTTCAAATTCAGTTCAGAGTGGAAGTCTTGTAATATTAAGCAACATGAAGTGCCAACCTCCAAAAGTGTGTGTTATGTTTCTCAAAATTAAACATTTGCTAAATCAATGCTTATTACAACATGACAAGTGAGAAAAAAAAGACACACACCACTTAAAACAGAAAACATCTGTTCTGTCTATACTTTATGTAGAGATCATTACTGAAAATATCGGTCAATTAATTTCTTCTGTTAGCTTTCACTTCACAGGGATCACTTAGACTGCCGGATTCTATTCAAGTAATTCATTAGTGAAAACAAGGAAACTAATTTTTGAATAATTCTCTATTATAAAGACAAAAAGAAACTTCACTGTGCTCCTACATTCAGCTTCTCTTCCCTACTTGATATCACTGTAATCATAACAAAGCATGAGACACTCATGCTTTAAGCTTCACTGTACTCTCCAATCTCCATCTCGTCTATGTCATCCCCTAATATCTCCAGCAAATGGCACTTCCTTTCCTTTCATAATTGCCACAATCCCAGTTCATACCAGGAAAAGTGAAACTACCAACTGCTGTCTTCATTTTAGATCACTTTTTGACGATGTATCATCTCTACTTTACTACATTAAAATATTTTTCATTACTCACACCTACCCGTAAAACACCTTTGAGAACAATTGTCTATATATATATATATATATATATATATATATTTATAACATTGTGTCTTGAACTACTCTACTAATACGTTTTTCACATGATGAAACAATATAACATATGTTTGAAGGGTGAGATAAAGATAAAATAATATTTTTAATTGGCTTCTAAGCATGGTTACTAATTACATCACTTATAATAGTGGGTATTTATGTATACACCAAATTGTCCTCCTAATAATTTGATTCTGGCCAACTCTATAAAGTTTAGGTCATAATTGTTTGACCTAATTATGTTGGTGACCAACAGTTGATAATTAAATTTGTGGCATCACTGCCATTTCTTGTTGATTGCTGTGCCTGCCTTACTAGAATGATCTTCAACTATTTTGTAAAATATTCCTCCATTTTGCAAAGTTAAGCTTAGTTAAAACTGGATAATAAAATTCATGAATCCACTTACCAGGCAGACATAAATGTCAATAAGTAACAGGAAGTAACAGAACAGAAAGCTAGAAGGAATGAGGGGTGCACTGCCATCCCTGCTGGTTTGGAATCGTCATACTTCCCTAAGGATGATTTACTGACCAAGTATGACATGGGACCACATGACACTGAGACCAAATTCCAGTGCCAGATCAACCTACATATTAAGTATTACCAAGCTCATTATTTTAATATTGTAGATTAAAAACAAACATAAGTTCTCATATATATTTTTTAATATCCCAATGGATTGTGATTTCCAAGCCCTGGTTATACACATAACACTTTAGAGACTGCAATTCAAAAGCACGGGTCTGATCATACCCTCTACTTCTTAAAAATCTGAGTGGCTCTCCATTGTTTTACCAAATTAGTTTTACACTTAAGATAATTCACATTATAACTCTAATCTATATTTCCTAATTAATTATATATGTACCATTTGTTCTAATCACTTGGAAATACTACTATTTCTTAAATGCATAGCATACCCTCCCATCAATGGGTTTCTGTTCAAGCTATACCTTCCATCTAAAATATTACTCCAATTCCCATTTCCACTTGTCAAAACACTTCCCATTCTTCAAAGATCATCTCAAATATTATCTCAATGGAGTTTTATTAGATTTGGTAGATAAATTAATTTCTAGCATATATTTCACTTCAGTCATATTTCTCTCATAAACTAACCATGCAGTGATTCAAAGAGGATGTGGATTAACACACACCATAATTGTTCTGTCGGGCTTAGGTGAGATGGACTTGGCAGGTGAAATGAGTTGGGGATCTTTTCTTGTCCCTTATTGCAGCAAAGTGAGGAAACTGGTTGAAGGTCAATATCAGCAGCCTCAGGTTCAAAATTTCTGAAATGATGCGTCTTCAAAATACAGATGTTCAGTGAAATGACTAAAGTACTCTGCTGATAAATTAAATAATAGTAATGTCTCCTCTGAATTAAAAATAAAACTTTTTTCCCTTAATTTTAAGCTCATTTTCTCCCACAGATATTTCTTAAGCTTTTGATATCCTAATGTTTACATGTACTAGAATATATAATTCCTCTATCAATTTTTTTAGTTACTTGACATTGAATATAGTTGTTTATCCTGTGTTTTTCAAAGTGCAAAATTATTTCTATTAGTGAACAATTGTGGGAACCCATATTTCACATTAGTAATTGGGAAAATGTTTCCATAAAGGGATAGGTAGTAAATGTTTTAGGCTTTGTGGATGATAGGGTAGCTGTTGTAACTATTCAGCTCCAGTGTTGTAAGTCACATTAAACAAATGAGCCTGACCATATTTCAAGGTACATATCTTCATTTACAGGCACTGAAATTTTAATATACTTTTCATATGTCAAGAAATGTTCTTTAAAAATTTTTTTTTTCTAACCACTTAAAAATGTTAAAAACTATTCTTAGCTCAAGGGCTGTACACAAACAGGCAATGGGCTAAATTTGAACCATGACCCACAGTTTGCCAGTCCCTGTCCTAGCTCATTGATTTCCAAATTGTGCTCTATGGTCCTGCACCAGGTGCTAACTTTTGGGACAAAAGGATAAGAAGAATAAGAGGATAAGACTCCGTACCAGAGAGTTATCACTTTATATTTTTGTAGGGAAGCAAACTTTGCCACCCCAAAGTGTGTCTTTTGGGCACAAGGATTATTTTAAAGAAACAGAAGACTCAGAAAGTTTTTCTTGTTTCTTCCCTCTTAGCTGCCTAAGGAATTAGATAAAGGGCCTAGTCCAAGAAGAGTATTATCAGCAGAGATATCTACAAAGATTATGGGCTAGGTGTGGTGGGGAATACTTGTCAGAGCCTAGAGATCAGAGTTCACCCTGTATCACATTGTCTCTGCGTGGCCCAGCAAACATTTGTTTACCAAAGATTTGTTTTTCCACCTCCGTTGCAACTGCCTTCCTCCCCTTTGAAGTCCCAAACCATCCACCACCCCCAATATCCTCTTTTGTCTTTAGCTGAGGATGGTATTTAAGGTGAGGGTTTCAGCAATTTTGGCAAGTTACTCAGTTTTCCTGGGTCTTTCCCATGTATAAACTTATTAAACTTTTGTTTGATTTTCTCCTGTTAATTTCTCTCTTGTCAATTTAATTCTTAAACCAGTCAGAATAATCTAGAAAGACAGAAGGAAGTTTTCTTCCCCTCCCTCACACTTTTTTTTTTTACTTTGATAGATAACATGTGGAAATAGGTTCCTGTGCTAATTTTTTAATTTTTCTTTTACTTTTTTTTTTTTTTTCTTTTGAACACCGCAGTTCTGAAAGAAGAGAAAGAACTTAGGGACTTGAATAGGGTGAACTCAAAAACACAAATAAGAAACTAACTTTAGGATAAACTTAGTTAATCCTAGTATCTGATCTTGTAAGTGGATAAATTAGGGGTCTCCCCAGAGAAAGAGAACCAGGACTGGCTTTCTTGACATACCAAAACCCATTTTGGACTAAGTCATTTTGTGATCTAAGTCTGGCCACAATGCTTGACCTTGAACAGGACTCAGTAATCAATGATTTTAAGTAGGGGAATGCAGGAACAAAGGAAAAACAATCAAGAAACAATAGTTCAGCAATAAAATGGAGTCTTAGTTCCTCCTCAAGGGATATACATAAAAATCCAATACAGTCTTTGAGTTCTGCAGGAACTGAGGCCACCACCCAGGTGTAGGATGAAATGATGATGTTGATCCTCATAATTTCAATCAACTAAAGCTTGGACTCTGTCAATCTTTTTCCCAATTCTATGCTGAATTCTCCTGTGCTCAAGCCCCTTTATGAATACGCACGTACCCTTAGCTTAAAATTTCCTCAATTTTCCTGTTCTGGGAGACACTGCTTTAGGAAAATCCCCAGTGTTCTCCTCACTTCCTGCAAGTAATAATAAATCCTCCCTTCTCCTCTGCTTTGGCTTGGTTGTGTCTATAGGCTTGACACCCAGCAAGAGGCAAACCCAGTTTTTGGGTAACAGTCTAATTGAAATAGCTAAACCAACTGGAGGGACCTGGGGGTAATCAGAGTAGCTTGGACATACAGAAGAGCTGGTTAGAGAAGCTGAGCCTGGCAAAGTAGCTAGAGTAGTAGGAAGAGAAACAGGGTCAACTGGAGTAGCTGAGGGAGTACTTGGAATAGTTGTAGCTACTGCCTAGGAGTCATTTTGGAAAAGTAAAATTTGGGGGGCAAAAAGTAGAGAAACAGTTTTTCTAAATGTGGGAACCCAAAACTTTCTATATTGGTTTTAAATGAACTTAATTCTGGCATCTGAAAAATCTCTGCTGCAACTCAACCTACCAAGACTGTAAGCTCCTGTGTGCAGGATCAAGCTTATTTATTACTATTACTATTTATTATCTATTCTCTAAGGGTCTGATAGGAATACAGTAGGATAGTTACACAGGTAGTTTTAAAAATCCCACTAGGGGATTAAAGATAGAGGGGGAACCTTAGGGAACTTTGGGAGACCACTATAAGTGGTCTTACTATGATCACTCAAGAAAGCTGTCAGAACACAATGGGACAGAGCAGGCTTGCTTAACTATAAAGCCATCAATAAAAGCACAAGATAAGCCCCAGGCCATTAAGTGGAAAAAAAAAAAAAAATGAGGCCTGCATCCTGTTGGTCAAGTCCAGCAAGACAATGATCCTTAGAACCAAGGACAGGAATATAAGGGAAAGGTGATATTCCAAAGCAGAAGACCCTCATTATACTGAAACCGGAGATGATTTAACATATTTTAGTATGTGTTACCACCCTTCTGCTGACTTGAATAAGCGCCATGAGGGTCCTAATTTGACCTTATAGGGTCAAACACTCTCCTGCCTGATGTGGAGGAGCTAGTGATGAAAGCCTGACGTTTACTCAAAGAAAGAGGAAGAAAGTGGTCTTCTCCCCTTTCCCCACTTTCCTTTGATTATAAAATGTAGTCTGCTTAATTCTCAGGGCAGAGCCCCTTTGCATGCCCACCTGTACTCCTCACAAACGTCCTATATTAATAAATCTACTTCTTGCCTATCACCTTGCCTCTCACTGAATTCCTTCTGCGCTGAGACACAGAGAACCTGAGCCTCAGTAAGTTCTGACACCAGGTGGTTCTAATTAGTGACTGCAACTAAAAGACAGTGAGTTCAAGTCGCAATCTGGGTTTTGGCTGGGTTTGAGTCCCAGCCCATAGGTTCAAGTCCCAACCTGACGTGTACAGTTTCAAGTCTACTACAGTATTTTAAAGATAATGATATTTATTGTGGTAGGTCTGATTTTTTAAGGTGACTGAATAACTGTTAGATAATGCAAAGAAGGATTGTGCATTAGGACCCAAAGTAATGATGAACAAAACCAAACTGCTAAGGAAATCCATTACCACAGTAATCAAATTGTAAACTTGAAATAGAATAAAAGACACAATTTTCCTATTTTTGTTCATATGAATCAAGATAATACTAAATGACAATGAATTTTAATTTCAAAAGCTCACTTCTAATATGTTTCAGGAAATTGTAGGAGAGTAGAATTTGCCACCCCAAAATAATCCTCTTTGGCATAAGGTTTATTTTAGGCTGATTATTTTTAAGAAACTGTAGCCACAGGAGAAGCTCTTAAAACCAAGTAAAATTTACCCTTTGTAAAAGACATTTACATTTGTAAGGAAAATCGCCTTTTGTAAGTGTGTCTCTCTAGTTGTACTATGAAGACTAGATAACTCTTGTCAGTGGAGTAGACATGGACTTAAAATCTGCATAACAACCTTACTCTTGTTTACTGTGATTTTCCTGGTAACCTCCCATAACTGACTTCCCCACCCCCAACATCTTTTTGTCTTTGGCTGGAAAAAATATTTAAGGTACAGGCTTCGGCCATTTTAGCAAGTTAGTTTTCCTAGGTTTCTGCCATGTGTACATGCCCTTAACCTGTGTTTTTTCTCCTGTAACACTGGCTTCTGTCAATTTAATTATTAGGCCATCAAAAGAACCTAGAAGGGGAGAAGGAAAATTTTTCCTCCTCAATAAAATATTCTCAAAGCTGATATATAAGAGGAAATATAGTTTGAATTTATGGCAATAATTTGAATATTCTATTTTCCAAATACTAACTGTGGTCAGGCTATTAAACTGGTGAAATGTTAAGAAATTACCTTGTCCATTGTGATATGGTTGAAGATATCTTGGCTGAAGAATTACAAAGTGATACACAGAATCACTTTTCTATCTCTGATTAAAGGGAAGAGAAACACAAAACAAATCTGGCAGATTTAAAAAAATAAAAGAAGAAGAAAAAAAAAAGAGAAAAACAAATGCAAAAAAAAGTGAATGTTTGCTCTACTGTGTTTCACATGTTTAAAAACACGTTTTGAATAAGCAAACTTAGAAGCTCTGAATTCTTAAGCCACATTTACTCTCTCAAAAATACAAGGCATCTTTTAAAAAGTCAATGAGCACATAGGACGGACAGCTTTTGAGAGTATTTCCAGATCTCCTGTCAATGGACATAATTTTGTCTCCCTGATTTAGGGAAATAAGTTTGCTCTCATTTTCAGCTTTCAGCCGTTTGACCCAAGGCTTAGATAAGACAAAGTTGCAAAATCTTTATCTAAAATCTTACCACTGAATCTGAGGTAAGATTTCACCTTTTGAGACAGGAAGGAAGGGGCAGGGCACAACCATTTAAAAAATGGCACAACCATTAAGAAGAACAGAATAGTACAAGATTCGGTTAGAACCTACTAGGCCCAAGATGGCAGCAGATTCGACTTCCAGTAGACCTTGAGCCTCCTTATATGCTCATGGTAACACATTAGCCAAATGACTCACCACAGGTGCCATAATAGTTGCTAGGCCAACCATAAAAGGCCAAAACACAGGTGATGCCCCATTTCCTGGAAATCCCCGCCCCTTCTCCAAGACAGTTAGAATATTCCACCCACTTGTTAGCCTATGAAATTACCCAGCCCATAAAAACTAACCACTGCTACACCTCAGGCCACTCTCGCCTTCTGAGGTGGCCCACACTCTGTGGAGTGTGTTCCTCCCATCTCCGCTCTCACTTTCCAAAGAGAGGACCCAATGCCCTGTGGCCACTCTCACCTTCTGAGATGGCCCACACCCTGTCTATGGAGTGTGTATCTCTCTAAATAAACCTGCTTTCACTTTACTTTGGCTCGCTCTTGAATTCTTCCCTGCGCTAAGCCAAGGAACCTCATCCCCAGGGACTCACTTGAGACCTGGGACATGACCATCCTCTCATACCTACAACACTTTGAAGTCAAGATAATAATTAGCACTTCTACTATTATGTTAAAAATCACCTAATAGGACACGAGTAAAAATATAACCCCTGAAGATGGGAGTATTCTCTTATATTTTCATTGAAACTGACATGTGATATAAGAGAAAGTAATTTTGCAGTATTCTAGAGTCTAATTTACTTTTTAAACAAGTGCCATGCTGAACAATGTTCCTTGACAAAACTAAATGGTTCTTTCACAGACACTTTCAAACAAGGCAATATGCTCAAAACTGGGGAAATATTTAAAGAAAAATAAATCTTAACTGACATTGAAATATTTTTCTTGATGGCCAAAATACATGTAACAGGTGGTTTGCAACTTATAATGGATTCACGTGCATATCACCCTACCTTCCCCTCCTTTGGACACATAATTCTGATGCTACCACCTATACTAGAATTGCCGGAAATAAAATAGTAAGATTTGAAAAAGAAAAACAAACAAAAAAACTTTTAGATTTGTAGAACATGTAGATTTTGAAGTAAAGGAAGGACCCACAACAGAAGAAGCAATTTGGTTCTACCAAATATATCAACACTCTGCTCATGAAAGTTCTTCCTCACAATTTAGAAGCCTTCTCCTCCATTTGGTCACACTAAGTTTCTTCTTGTTAGAGACCCAACTCAATTAAATATCTAATGAAGACAGAGAAATTCTTGTAGATATTAGTCATTCACATATGTGCATACATCATTTCATCAGATGACTAAATTTTACTGAGTTTATATGCCCTAAAATAGCTTTGATTTTAGTTTATGTGCCTCAGATCTGGGGAGTCATGTGATTTTAGTTAATAAACTTCTTGACTCAGGGAATGACAAATTTGGATAAAGTACCAGGGTAGACAGACAGTTTAAGGCAATTGTTCTCAAAGTGTGGTGGCTCTGGACCAGCAGCATCAGCATCCAGTGGGAACTTGTTAGAAATGCACATTACTGGGCCCCACCCATTCCAACTAAATCAGTAATTCTGATTTGGGGGTCGGGGAACAGCGATCTGAGTTTAACAACGCTGCCAGGTGATTCTGATGCTTGCTTATTTTTGAAAAGCACTGGTTTAGAGCAGCTGGAGAGATCCAGTAGACTTCGAAAGGAAACCATTAGGAGGTAGGTAGTAAATACAGAAAGCAGAAAAGAAGGGTCCCCATGGCCAATTTCCCTTATTTCAAACATTTTCCAAGGATTGATTAGGGTATTAATATATCCCAGCACACCATGCAATATTCTCCTTTGAGATTAATATAAGAGCAAAGTGGGTTAACTGAGGCAAACAGAGCACTCCAAAATAATACCCATCTCTGTTCCTGAACACCTGAGTGTGGGTACTTTGTTCCTATTCCAGATTTCCCTGCTTCAGCTTGTTCTGTCCATATTACACTACCCTCCATGAGAAAGATCACATGTGAGGCACAGTGAAGTTGACAAGGAGATGTGGTGTGGTCATCAGAACAATCAACAGCAGTCCTGCAGTGTCCTTGGGCTTTATCTCAGATGCCTGGTCTTGTGCACCTCAATTCCTGGCCTACCATCGCATTTTCAATTTTCACAACTGTCCTACCTCAAGACTATTATTCTTCTGGCCTCACTGTGACTTCGTTTTACATTCAGCAACAGTTCTTTCCTGGTTTGACTCTGAACTCAAATTCCAGTAACGTCTCCTCCTCACTCCTTCAGTCCATGCATACAGGCTTTCACTCTGCTCCTTCATCCTCTGAATTATGACAATTGCCTTTTCCGAACGACTTATTGCAGTCAACCAAGCACAGCTGGATATAATTCTTCCCACATGTTTTCAACTTTATTTTTAACCCTAGCTTCCTTAGCCCTTCTCATCCTGTCTACTCTCATCACACTATTTAGTAACTAGTTTGTTACTAGACCAAGTGCTCTTATCCATAGGAATTAGCGGACATCTCTCCCATCTATCATTGTGTTCTCCACTGATGAATGGGACTACCAGGGAGTTCTTTGCTTTCTTCATCCTATAGCAGATAAAACAATTAGCCTTTGTATTTGGACCTTCACCAGGCTCCAAAATTCTAAATCTGGTAATAAAACCTACCCTCCTACCAAGAAAAAGGATAATCTTCATAAATAATCAGAGTGAACAATTATTTGTAGAACATCAACTATGTAGCTCGATGCAGGAAATATAGCACCTATTGTGCTACATACATGGGGATATAGTCTTGAACCAGAGAAAAGAAACTGCCTTCAACGAATTTACATCTGTGGGGGACTGCAGATATTCAAACACTGAAAACATAATTGATTAATCGTAACTACGGTATGTGCTATGAGAGGGAAATATAGATGTAATTTTTTTAAAAAGTAAAAGAAGAAGTACTAAAGCACGTTTAGAGTCCAGTAAGACTTCCTTGAAGCAGTGAGATTTACACTGAGACAGCTAACATGAGTAGGAATTGCCTCGAAAAGGGTGAGTATTGGGTAGGAGGTGTAGTCAAACAGATGGGAGAGTGTACAAATACCCTGAGGCAAAAGTTAGCTTCATGCCTTCAAGGAACTGAAAGAAGACCCAGAAGATAGGGATTGAGGAGCAAAGTGGGAAGAGATGATGTGAGGCTGTTAAAGAAGGCAAGAAGATCTACCATATATGAATTTATAGACCAATGACAGTATTTAGTTTTTATTCCATGTATAGCTGGGCGTCATCTAATCCTCAACACTCAAAGTATCATCCATGGAACACTAGCATTGACTGGGAACTTATTAGAAATACAGAGTCTCAGACTATACCCATAATTACTAATCAAAATCTTTTTATCCATCTTCCCAAGTGATTTAAGTGCACATTAAAGATTAAAAAAAACTATTAAATTATTTAAGCATGGGGGTAACCTCATCTAATTTAGATTTTGTAAAGATTGTAGCTATATGGACCACAGGTTGGGCACGGGGTAGAAAAAAAGGGTAGATTTGGTAAAGTCAATTAAATGTTCAGTTCACTGAAAGATAATATTATTATGGACTAGAAGATTGTCAGTTGAAATGACAGGCTTGAAATATATTAAGGAAATTCATTTCAGGACCTGGTGATAGATTTACAATGAAGGATGAGGCTGGACAAGGTATCACAGATGATTCCAAAGGTTTCTTCTGACAGCTGGGTGGGTAATATTATCATCACTGATAAGGAGTATGCAGAAGGTACAGATCTGGGGAGAAATATGAATTTATTCATGGATCACATAGGGTGTGTACAAAATGTCATGTTAGGAAAAATCAAACCTAAAATTTAGAGAGGATTTTACTTTTTAGAAAGTGGCTTCTCATATATTGTCTTAGCTATTCCTTCCATCATCCTGTCAACCAAGAAATGCAGAAAACTGCAAAGAAGAAAATAATTTATTTGGGGTCTTAGGAATTGCAATTTAGGAGACAAAGATTTGGGTAAAACCAAAAAACTCTTCCGGGGAAGAGAAAGAGTCAGGGTCTGATAAAGGCAAAAGCTACAAGGTTGTTAAAGCTGTCTGGCAAGAATTACGACTGACCATGACACAAGAAATAAAATATTTGTCCTTAAGGGACAGGCAGTCACAGGTTATTTTAGGGTAAGGGTCTGCTAAGAATTTGAGTTTCTGGAACATTAGGCAGATATTCTGGATGCCTGCATTAAGATAATAAGTGGTCAAAGTTCAGATTCCATCTGGGCTGAGACAAACATAAATGCCCTCCCATTTCCATTTTAGAGAACTCTCTTAGCAATACCAACTCCATTCGATTTGATTTTCCTTTCACAATCCCAATGAAGGGTGAGATTCAAGGGCAGAGCCAGAAAAGAATTTTCTTGCAAAGAGCAAGAAAAAAGGTGTAAAGGGGCAAGGGCAGAATTAAACAGGTCACTCAAAGGGCTATTGCCAGAAGAAAGAGGTGTTCACCTGGACCAGGATGAAAACCATGGAAATGTATCAAAATGGACAGCTCTATTCTTTAAATAAAACTTACAGGACACACTAATAAAGATGACATCCAAGTAGAAATGTTGAGTCGGACAGACATTCCTAAAATTATGAGATAGGTCAGGTCTGGCAATGTAACCAATAGACTGTATTTAGAAGACATGGAATTAGTTGAGACACTTACTGAGACAGTTTGGATAGGAAAAACAAACAAACAACAACAAAAAACCCCCACAAAACCCCAGAAATAAGTGCTAGGTTACTCCAAAATTTTGAGGGAAAGCAGAAAAGAAACTAGAAAAGGATAATGAAGCAGTAGGAAACCTGAACTTTATTTTCTTCATCGTTTATATAGCATATATTCTTTTTACTTAATGAACACTGGAATTCATAATCATTTAGCACCATTTTCAAAACAAAATAAGTTATAGACTTTTGTCATTAAGAGATTTTCAAAAGTTCTTTCTAAAATATGCGGCTATTATCAACATTCCAGTTTGTGTATGCCACATATGAAATTATAGTTATACTCTGTTGCTTAGATATTATTTCATAAATCATATATTTGAATTTCTGGATTTTAAGAAACAAAAAATATATAAGAATAAACTAATTTATCTGGAAAATCTGCATAAATGAAAAGTATTTTAAAGATAGTTTAATTTTATTTCTATATTATCTAACCTTTAAATATATATTTATATTATTTTCTATTAATATTTTATATTAAATTTATTTATATTATATATTATTTTTAGTTTATTTTTAAGCACTTTAAGAGAAATTCTATATCTGATAAAAATGCACATAAAATAAAAAAGAAAGGAAAAGTAATAAACATTGCATGTGAAGATGGGCATTGGCAAACCAAAGCATGTCCATGGAAAAGATGTTAGATTGCTGAAGGACCATGAACATTTTCAAAGAGCAGGGTGGAAAGCTAACGCCTAGAAGAGAAAAGGAAGAAATAGAGTGTACATAGCAGCTATGTAACATGTAGAAAAAGACTAGCAACTGCTGAAATTCCCATCACCTAAAATTGCCAACTAAACTATTTTAGAAATATTAGTAATATTATAAGGGGAAAAAATAACCTGGGGGTGACTACAAATACACAAAAACACTGAATACTAATTGCCCAGAGAGGTTTTATTGAAGAATGAGCTATTATTTTGACTTTGGTTCGAAGAAAACTGTTTTTACCTACAATGCATAACAACACAAATCTAATATCAGAAATAGAGAAGACAGAATGTGGATTACACAATTAAAATAATAATATGACAAAATTATTTGGTATGATTCCATGGCTTCTTTTGTTTGATAAACATTTATTATTACAGGAATGAAATTACTATCACTTTTAAAAATATCTCTCACATGGGCTCAGTGCTAATCTCATAATTGTTAAGTCACGTGAGTGCTTTGGAGGTTGACCAGTGTACTTCACTAAGTTAGAGACGAAAAAAAAAAGACAGATGTTGGATTTCACCATAGGACACTATGTCTGACATCAGTCTTTTCATAAAGGAAATGAACAAACTGAAAGAATTATTGGAACTTTTCCAACAAAACAAAAATAACTGTCTTTGCAAAGAGACCCTTCTTCTGTACTGGTGTAGAATAAAATTGTGAGTTCCTGAGAATTTCTGATGGACTAAAATTGAAAAGAGAAGCTATAGAACATTTGTTGAACTTTCTTCCCAGGATAAGAAATCATAAATGTGAAGACAAATTGAAGGCCTGAAATCACAATTTTGTTTTTCAAGTGACTTAAGGAGGACCTGAAGTAGGAAAACCTTCCTGAGTGATCAATGATAGAGCAACAGCATAAAGTGAAAAGTATCAGAATTGTACACATTAACTTTCCTAGGTTACTAACTAAAATCTTATAAAATTTTAACTCTTTTTTTACATGACAAATCTTAGAATTTCATTACTTACATAATATTCATTTAAAAACTGAATCTAAACATCTTATTTAGTGCTTACAAAAAAAAAAAACATTTTAATCTAAGTTCAATGTGAAATAAGGTCAAATGTGGAATCTATTTTAGTATATTATGACTTAAGTGTTTTCCAATATAACCTGGGGAAATAAAATATTTATAATGCTGAATGTATAGTCCATGTGTTCTAAGGTCCAAATATCCATCTAATAAATACACATTGGGAATATAACTTCTTTGTAATTTGGACATCATTAGAATCGTCTAAGATTTTAATATGGCTTTAATAAGCTTATTTTAAAAATAAGTAGATGCCTAGAGGAAACATAATGATAAATAACTGATATAAAGCCCAAAATGATATCAATAGAAGAGGAAAATGCTGTAATGCTTATTTAAATAGTTTAGAAGAACAGTAGAAAGCCACAAAAGTTTCTCCACTATACGGAAAACACACAATTTCTCAAGTATATGAAAGAGAAAACAAGCAAAAAATGTTTAATTACATTGACAAAAGAGAGAAAATTAGGTTATATTTATGGAGAAATTTCTCGCTTATAAGACTACAAGTTACTAGCGTACATACAAAAATCTCTTTGAAGCTAAGAAATTTATAGACAGTCATCCTGAATTAGAAGGTAATGCTGTGCCCAGACAAATCCTTTTATTTCATTTCTTTTTTTATCTTTCCTTTCATATCTAGATGCTATATGTATGAATCATGAAGATTCACTAATTTCTGCTTCAGTAGTCATAACTTTTGCTTGTTTTGATTAATGCCTATTAGCTGTTGTTTATACTTTGTAAAAAAAACACACATAGAGAAGTCAATGCTTCCTAAATACTGTGGAGCACATTTTTTCAAAAATTTATTTTATATACAATGAAAACTTCTGTTACATTGACAAAAAAATGACATGAAATATACTGTATGATTTGTTTGGAATCAGCCACTTAAATTACAGTTTATTATAATGTTTACTTGTGAAAAGACTGAGGATCAGTTCCGTCATTGTGCCACAACTAATTAAAAATGTCTTTCGAGAAACTTTCAGAGTGATATTAATCTAATAAACACATTTTTAAGAGACATTCATATAATAATGCTTGGCATACTCAGCATACCAGATAAGGTATTTCTATAGTGGTTTTCAGTATTTTCTGTTTGCTTTTTGTTTTTGTCAGGGTAACCTTTTCTTTACATTACCATTGTTAAACTTTCTTGAATAGGTAAATCTTAGATGGTTCTCTGGAAATGCTACATTTAGATGAGTCATAAAATTTGCATTTTGTTCAAACTAACTTTAAAAATGCAGTAAAGATCTTAAAGAGTAAGAATTTGAATTTGAATGAATGGGTGTTGGTAAAGTCAGGTATGGTAAACAAGCATAAATTAAAACAGTAAATCTTTGTACAAAGTCTCTTACATTTTTTTATAGCCAATTTATTTTTTGGAGAATCATATATGTGAATGATATGACTATACTGTTCAGAATGTTCAAGTTATTTTTCCACTTGGGATCATTTTCCATTTTAAGAGCAAATGAATTGATTCTAAATTCAAATACAATTTTAGCAAACAATTTTAAAGCAAAAGCATTTTAGTCATTTTTGGCTAAAATGATATGATTGATTTTATTTACATGTAAAAATCTCTCAAATCTATTTATTAGCCATAGAGTAATATTTGCAAAAACAGCCCAGGTAAAAGAAATCTGTGTCAAGTAAACTCTGACATTGAGAAAGAAAATGAATGGGAATTAACTGATCTACATGCTTCAAAACTTGTAGCTTCTATTATCTCTCATACTCTGATATATTTCAGAAAATATGATGAAGATAAATACTTTGGGGTGAAGTAAATTTGTTTTCAATGGCTTGACAAATCAAACAATCATGAATTGAGATTTCTAGGATTTAGGGTGAGTATTTCTCATAAGTAATAAACTGTTTTTACTATAGCTCCTCAATTTTAGGTTCAAATTCTAAAAGAAAAAAAAAATCATTTAAGGGGAAACATAAGTATTCAACCTTACAGTAAAAGAAAATGTGAATACTGAGCTACATATTTAGAGCCCTCAAATAAGCCAATAAATGCATTTATGTTGTTTGGCAGGAACCAAAGTTGCCAAAAAATAAGTACTTGTGCTGATTTTTATTTTATAACATAAAATTTTTGTTAGCAACTTTTTAAAATAAGAAACACTAAAATTAAATATTCTTTGTTCTAACTATCATTAATTTTTACATGTATCTCATTAGCAAACCGTGTCTTTGTCTTACACAGCTGAAAAAAAACAAAAACCCTGGCAAATTAACACTTCTAAAAATACTTTAATGGTTGGAAAATATAATTTGAAATTCTACCGTTTAGCTTTAAGTGCTTGAAAAAGATCACCAAAGTGAGTTTCTATATATCAGAAGAAAAAAATAATCAAGTAAGCAAACATTGCCATAAGTGTCCCCTTTAATTTTTTTTTCATTTGTGTAGTCTGCCCACACATCCATATTCAATTTATTAGTCAATAACTACACTCTGTGAATTCTTCCTTTTTACTTCTTTAATTTTTCAATAGCAGTACAGAAATAACTTGAAAAAATGAAACATTTAAATAAATGTCAGGAGAGCTATTTGGAGACTTGCTTTCGACAATATTAATATGTTTGTCCTCTTAAGAACAGAAACAAATGATAATACAAAGCACATGGGAAAAATAAATATGAACACAGAGGACAGTGACAAGTCCAGCAGGAAAATGAGATGTACTTGGAAGTTTTACTCCACTGGAGAAAAATCATGAATCATGTTAAGAATTAATAACAATTTTCTTTTAGCTGATGTATCACTGGAAATATTTGATTTTCACTTAATCTACTTAAATAGAACATTTTTTATGTCAAAAGCAGCACATAGCCACAACCTGGAATAAAATTCAAGAAAGAATATTCAAAATTTCTAATTATCCAAAATTATATAGTATTGCATCTAAATAAATCTTAGTGTGTTATTTTGGAATTTTGATTATAACAATGATTTTTAAATAAATTGTCTTTGGTAACATAAATTATCTTGTAAATGTAAACTCTTAAGTTTTTCAAATTTATTCATTTTATTTTAATCAGTAACCTTCAATAACGATGATTGGAGTATTAAAAAATATTTCCAAATTCCATGATTTTACTATAATGAAAGCAAAACTGAAATTAAATATTTGGGATATATAAAATAATTTTATAATAGTTACTTGCAATTTTCAAAGTATTATAACTACACGTTCTTTCAAATTCTGCTTTCCAATATTTCATATTAATTTAATAAAACCAGTACCAAACTGTGTTGGCAAATTTTCTTTGGAATGATGTCACTATGCATCTCTCTGATGGAAATATATCTCATTTAGATATATATTTTATTGAATAGGGCATTTGGCTGAACAAAAATATAACCGCAATATCCTCTAGTCAGCAGAAGTAGAAGTTATTGCATGACAAGAGCCAGGGATTACGATTAGGACATTAAAAGGAATGACAGGAAGGCAAGGCTGACCATCACTGCTACCAGCTCATCTTCCAAGGACCACTTTGCACATTTTTAAGTCTCTTCCAAGGACCACTTTGCACATTTCTAAGTCTGAGCCCCTATGGAGTGGATTTGAAGGCTATAAAACACTATGCCTTTTATACAATGTGCAACTGACTGGTTCAGAAACAAAGTAAACACAAAGTAATAAAAGGAGAATGTCTATCTTTAAAAGGCAGTTCTTGGTAATGCTTCCCTTTGGCAATTTTTAAGTCTTACTTTAAATTTAATAGTTAAGTGTATAAAGACATAATTTTGCATATAGTGGGTAGCTCAAAAGAGTTTTCGCTGCAATATAGCATCCTTCAAGAATTTATAGAATCTTCTTCACTCAACTGCAATTCCGATGTTCCACATGGTTACAACATTTTTATTTCATTAACACCTAATTTACAAGCACAAATCATTCTAAATGTATCAGAACAGAGGTAGGAAATAATTATAATTTAGACTGAAATCTTCATCTCCTAGTCACGTATTTTTAACCCATCTATCTTAAGAAAAAATAACGTATTGAAGAGAATTATAAAGAAATAAAAAAGTTTTCCAATTTAAATAAAGAGGTGCCACAATTTAAGTTATTCATTTCTAACAATTTACCTATTATTGCACAGATGTGCCACACCTGCTATATTGAGCTGTATGGTTTATAATCGAACATGTGCAATATTGATCAGACAGTCTGCACCTATTTAAATATGCTTTTTCATGGAGCCTCCCATCATAGCCCTTGGACATTTAGTTGAATGCTTTGAGAGCTCTTCAGATTTTGTCTTCAAGTTTCTAAAGGGAGATTATTTTACATGGTTGACTTGGCATTTAATAAGCTACATATAAAAACAGATATAAAAAACATTTTGCCATTATAAAAATACTAAAGCTTAATATTTAATATCATTTATCAGGACTACAAAAAATCCAGTCAACCTGGTCAAAAAAGTAACACTGTCCCACCTCCTATACAGATTAATTGCATGAGTAAACAGAATAACCATTTGTTCTGCGATCGAATAGAAACAATCCACCTGACTTGGATGGGCTGAATTAATTCTCATTCAACATCAACTTTCTGTCCCATGTAACCAGCATGTCTCACCATTAGCCATTATACTCCCATTAGCCCTTACCTATCCAAAACTGAAGGAGGGCATGTATGGCATAAAACATAAAAAACACATCTGCCTGAGACCATCGTCCTCCTTACTTTCAATTTGTCTATCCATATTTAGAATTATGGTAGGTTATATTTACTCCACTTCCTACTCACATTTCTCACTTACTATGTGCCCCAAAATAGGTAACGTAAGGGTGTTCAAACCCTTCTGTGAATGCTAGCCTTCCTATTACTGTCTGCATGGGCTTTGTCAGGAATAGCCTTAGGGAATATCTAATATTAAGCAAGTATCTCATGTGATTTGTACTATTTTTTTCATTAAAAAATCAACCTTTGATTTTTCTTTTGTATTAGCATATGCTCATCAAGTGCCTGAAGATGAAGCATATGAAGGAAAAAATAATCTTTCACTTATTTAAAATCTTAGTAATTTATGATTTAAGATGACACCAAAGGAGCTTTGGAGAGGGGCTATATCTAATTGTCTTTGAAAAGCTTGTCTCAAGGTGAGTGAGTTTTTTTCTTTATAATTTACATTTTGATAAGGTCAAATTTTTCAGAAGAAGCCCTTTGTTATGCTTTGTATAAATAGCTCTGAACAAATGAAAATTAAAAATATGAGTACCCCTACCTTAAGAGAAATTTCTGCAGGTCTTACACCAGACTTCGTATACCTGCAACATAAAAACAAACACATCCAATAGTTATTTACAGTATGTAAAAAGGAGTATTCTTCAAGTAAGCTAAAACTGAGAAATTGTACCCTCTTCTCAGCAGAGATCTATTTCTAGTGGAAAAAAGAGAAGGTATCAAATGGAAGAGCTGTTCCATTTGACTAAGAATAAAATAAATAAAATAATAATAAACTGATGACAATAATTAGGGTAGTCATGAAATGAAAACATCTAGACATGCAAACTAAATTAATCTGAGCCTCTAAAGTGAGTTTCAAATATTTGGTAAAGGATCATCTACAGCACAAAGAAATTTCTCTTACCGTCAAGACTAACTTGACTTTCTATATATCCATATCATATAATGGTATTCACCAGTGCTTATTTATTTTTAAATATAATTTTTAGATATAATATACAATGCTAATGTTGGAATATTTATGATATTCTAGAGCAATCAGTCTCTAAGTTTCAACTGATTCTCATATAGCAACAAAAGGTACTGATTACATAGAACTTTGTAGTTTACAAAGCATTTTCATACTTTTATGGTTTGATTTTCACAAACTAACAAACAAAACAGTGAAAGATTCAGGCATTTAGGAAAACAGCTTGGCAAAAAAGGATAGCAATCCCTGAGGAAACAAATGTGGTAAGCCTTGGGATTACCTCAGCTGGAGGATGTTACCAAGCTATAGCACAGGGAGAGGAAACCCGGTCAGATCCTGGTGGTCTCCCTGAGTTCAGGAGACACAGCTGGGAGTTTGGGGAAGTCAAGGTGACTAGAGTTTGCTGGGCAGAGTATCACAGAGGAGAGACTTGCAGAGAGACAGGACTTTAGAGATCTACAGACAGTCCCCTTTGAGCACTCAACTGAGCAGTGATTAGTACATGCTGTGAAGACATTACCCACAGCCAGGAAAATAAACATCTGAAAATTAAGAGGGAACAATGCCTGATGTTCATACAGGAATGAGAATAGTGACTGTTCTTGTCAGCCAAGATGGAAAACCTCATAATTCAAGGAACATTGATTAGAATACTAAGAAGGGTCTTGCCTCAGTAGGAAAGAGAATTAATCCTAGAATAAATGTAACTCGTCTCATCTAACAAAGCTGAAAAGCAAGATCTGAAAAGATCAAGTTGTTTCCAACTAACTTAACCATGTCCTGGACAAAGCTCAAGGATATTTATAGGAATTTATATGGGAGTTAAAAATGTACAGCCACCAATAAGTTTGTAAATATCCTGATCACGTATAAAAGATAAAAAATGCTCACAAGTAATTTAACAATTAAGAAAGAAAAAGAAAAAAGATTCTCACTCCAATTCTGCAGTTCACCAATATCTAACTGATCTATGAAATATCAGCACACTGAGAAACCCATTCTTTCAAGGAAAATATTCAGAGTTACACCACTGTCCAAAAAGAATGTATAATGATATTTCCTAGTGCTAGTAGTTTTTCTTCCTTAAATTTTGTTTGCCTGGTTTAAATAAAGCAAAGGGGTCACCACAAACAAGAGCACAATTTTATTTTTCAGCATTTATTTAAGAATATATTACTTTTTAGGAAATATTAGAAACTTTTCTCCTTGCATCAAAGTGTGGTATAGTGTTAGCACTACGAAAGGAAGTAGTGAGGAAGAGTTGGCAAAAAAAAAAAAAGCATTTAAAAGACTAAATTTTGCAAAGAATGGTAGCACGCATTATAAAATTAACATTTACATCATTTTCACAATCTTTCCAATTTATGACACCAGGGTTTAGGTGACTCACCACAAATGACTTTAATTGTTGGTTCCATGATTAGCATTACAGATTAACAATATTATTGTTACTGTCCTATTCTATGTAGTTCAAGCAGTCTATTGTTTATACTACATTAAATAAATGTGTCCTTATTGCACAATTCAGAATATTACATACTTATAAAAAATGCATGATTCAAAAAAGTAACTACAAAGGATATTAGAAAATATTTTAAATTAAAGAATAAATAAAATCACAATATATCAAAATGTATGGGATGCAGTCAAAGCATACCTTAGAAAAATATTCATAGCATTTAATACTTATATCACAAAATAACAGAAGTTTCAAATCAATAAATTACCTATACTTTCATTTTATGAAATTAGAAAAAATAAAAATAGAAAACTAATACTAAAGCAAATAGTCAAGAGGAAACAATAAAGTGCAGAAATCAATAAAACCAGAAAAGCCATACAGGAAAGTCAATGAAACTAAAAGCAATTTTTTAACACTTTATTTTTTAGAGCAGTTTTATGTTTACAATAAAATTGAGAAAAAGGTACAGAGAGTTCCCACATAACCTCTGCCTCCACACATGGATAGCCACCCCCATTATCAATATCACTAACCAGAATGACACTTTTCCTTTCTTTTCTTTTTTAACCAAACCTGAACTACATCAATACATCATAATCACCCAAGACCCAAGGTCCATAGTTTACTTTAGGGTTCATTGTTGGTGCTGTATATTCCATGGATTTGGACAAATGTCTAATGAAATACACCCATTGATATAATATCATACAGAGTATTTTCACTACCCTAAAATCCTCTGAGTTCCACCAAATCATCCCTTCCTCCAACCCTAACAACCACTTATTTTTTATTGCCTCCATAGATTTGTCTTTTCCAGAATGCCATATAGTTGAAGTCATACAGTATGTAGCCTTTTCAGGCTTTTCACTAAGTAATATGCACTGAGGTTTCCTCCATGTCTATCCATAGCTTGACAGGTCATCTCTCTTTAATCCTGAATAATATTCCATTTTCTGGATGTATCACAATTTATCCATTCACCTGCTGAAAGACACTTTGGTGGCTGCTACTTTCTGGTAACCATAAATAAAGCTGATATAAACATCTGTGTGCAGGTTTTTGTGTGGGCTTAAGCTTTTAATTCATTTGAGTAATCACCAAGAAATATGATTGCTGGACCATATGGTTAGAGTATGTTTAGTCTTGAAAGAACCCACCAAATTATCTGCCAAAGTGACTATACCATTGTGCATTCCCATCAGTGACATATGAGGGACAACTGGATATCATAAAGGGAAAGGAAGAACAACTCTTACTCTCCACTGTATACAACAGTCAATTCTAGATTAATTAAATACTGAAATGTAAAGGATAAAGTAGTTTTCTAGATGATAATATAGAAGAATATCTTAATTTGTCAAGATAATTAATAAAAGACAATATCCAAATAACCAATAACCATGCAAAAAGTATTAAACTTTATTAACAATCAGAGCCAAGCAAAGTAAAAATATTACTATTATTAAAACACATGGAAACTTTTATTACTCTACCCAGAAAGACTAAAATTTAAAAGACAATGGTACCAATATCTGAAGCAAAGGAATCCTTCATACACTGGTGGAAAGAGTGTAAACTGGAACAACCACTTTGGAAACAGGTTGGTATCTACTAAGTTTAAATATTGACATATAATCAGATCTAGAAAGTTCACTCCTACTGAACAGATATGCTTGCATGCATATATCAAGAAATACATACAAAAATGTGTAACAGCCCAAACCTGGAAATAACTCAAATGTCTATCAATAAAATAATGTTAAAATAAATTTTAAAATTGTTAAAAATATTTTAAAAGTTTTAAATTATTTAAAGTTACCACATGGCAATGAAATTCAACAAACCACAGCTACACAAATAAAACATGAATGAATCTCACAATCATAATTTTGAAAAAAAAAAGTATAAGAAGACTATAATCTCTATGTTTTCATTTATATAAAATATAAAAAACAAAGGAAAAACAAATGTATAGTATATATGGATGCTAGTTCAGGTGGTTAAACATAAAGAAAAACAAGGAAATTTTTACCATTAGCATCAAAATGTCAGCTAAGTTTGGTTGAGAGAAAGCAGGTAACAGTTGAGAGGCTATGAAGGGAAATTCTTTTGAGGTTGGTAATGCTTGTGTCTTTAAACTTAATTGGTGGTTACAAAGTGCCAATTTTGCCATGATATTGAGTTGAATACTTGGCCCTTTCTGTGTTTCAAAAAAAAAACTTAAAAATGAAGTTAACCATGGATAATGAATAAATGGACAGATAAGTGATGCTTCATTACTGCTTCAAATTTAACATGTTTAAAAAGAAACTCAGAATCTTTTTTCTCCAAATCAATTCCCATCTTGTACTCTCAAATTCTGTCCAGGACATCATCACTTGTTTTAAATTCTAACTTGAAATATATGCTCCTTATATTGCTGAAGCAGGAAGACTACATACTTTAAAATCTGAAAGATCATGGTTCATATCCCAACCTTTCCTTTTATTATCTGTGAGGTCATAGCAAATTACCTTACTGACTCCCAATAGTGCTAGGTGCTGTGTCTGATAAATGGCAATAGACACTACAATCTATTAGTATTAAATGAGATGAAAAATATAAAAATTTAGCCACAGTACATGTTTTCAAAAGGTTGATTCCTATTGTCTCTGAATGCAAACTCTATATACAATCAGACTTTTTTGAACATCAGTTGTGTCTTTGTAATGTGTTTGAGGAAGAGAAAAGAACCCTGACAGCTGGGAACTAATATGGCACTGTCAACTAGGCTGTTCTCTTGTTGAACATCAGACAAGGTACTTAGTGACCATGACAAAACAAAAAGACAAAAAAAAAAAAGCAAAACAAAAACAAAAAAACCCATCATTATGTCTGAACTCAGACAAAAAATATAATACTGTTTAAATAATAAAAATGACCCTAACATCCCTCTCTCCTTTCTAACATTAATGGCTACTGCTTCTGTACCAATTACTGCTTTAGGATTGCTTCATATCTCTTGCTTTCTATATAAGAAGTATTAGGATACCCAATCATAGAATTCTATCTCCTTGAACCCTTCCCAAAATCACCCAGCACATGATCAAATCTTATCGTAAAACCCTTCTAACATCCTGTTAATAGACAATTCACAGCCCAGTGTGTGCATTCTCCCTCTTTGCAACAAGTCAATAAACCCAACATTGACCTCAAATGTGCCCTTAGTCATCTTTGACTCTGGAGCACTAGCATCTCTCATGTGGCCCATTTTTTGGAATCTATCACCCCCTACATGTGAGATCGGTTTTCCTTCAAGCATAAACTATTTTGGCAACCTAACTGGGATTTCTACTACTCCCTTTCTTACCTCCAATCCATACTAGAGACTGCTGAATATTTATTAGTCAAAAAAATTATCCTCCTAAAAAATACGATTTATTAGACATCCAATTTTACATGTCCATTTTAATATTAGTGAGTGAAAGACTGTCAGTAGCTATTCTCTCAAGAGACAAGATGCATCCTTTGTCCTGGTGAACCTATTGTAAGTTGAACACATATCTATGTGTTCGGAGGTAAAGTGCCAAATGCATACCTGTAAATGGAAAAGCAATTTTCTCTTTGGCTTCATATAACAGTGTGTCAAAGTTCTCTAATTCCTTTGTTTTGTCTTAAATAAAGAGAGGTTAGGCTGTGAGTAAAACTTCTGTTTTGATAGCTTGAATCTCTGGAATAACCCCCATAGGAATTAGCAGGAAGCAAAGCTAGTCAAAGCAATGTTTAGAAAATAGAAGTTTGTACTTTGTCAATATATTTCACATTTTCAACTAGACCTTCAATGAGAGCACTAGCTTCCTTTTTTTCTTTTTATTATTCAATACTTTTCATTTGTGCTTTTTAAAAAGTATTTTTAAAATTGTATTTTACATAACGTGACACATAAATTGCACACTGTAGAAAGAATTGTCTGCCTCCCTGAATGAAACCATTTTAATCTCAAGAGTTTTATTATCTGTTAAAATCTATTTAAATATAGGCATTCAATGTTACATTACTTGACATTTATGGGGAAGCTATTTTACAGCAGCAGGTTTCTGAATAGACAAGATCACAACAAATATTCATGATAATGTGACATGCTAGATTGAAAAATATGCAGAAAGAATGATCTAAATATTCTGGGCAGTTCACATATATGGATATATCTAATAAAACTCTGGATCAGAGGTCTACTAATACATTACATGTGTTTGACAACTGCAATTATGACACATATACCTATTTTAATTTACCATATTACAATATGAATTGAAGCTATACTGTTTTGTATATTAGCTAAATATTTAATAATAAAACTGAAAAACAGAGACATTATTTGTAATGTGGGATATTCAGTTAGTGTTTAAAGCTTAAGTTGTTTTTTTTTTTGTTTTTTGTTTTTGGCGGTACGCGGGCCTCTCACTGCTGTGGCCTCTCCCGTTGCGGAGCACAGGCTCCGGACGCGCAGGCCCAGCGGCCATGGCTCACGGGCCCAGCCGCTCCACGGCACGTGGGACCCTCCTGGACCGGGGCACGAACCCGCGTTCCCTGCATCGGCAGGCGGACTCTCAACCACTGCGCCACCAGGGAAGCCCTAAAGCTTAAGTTTTTTAAGAGCAGCAAATTTGCTAGTTGAACTGACAACATTATAAATTTTTTTTTGTACCACTTGCTCAAATTGCCAGCTTGAATCAGAGTTTGAAGAAATTGGGAGAATGAGCTTCTACAACCAGGGCTTTCTACAACTGGCCTCCTGAGTCTGATGTATGACAATTCAAACTGAGATTTTTTTTTATGAACAAAAAAGGAAACAAACCACCACAAGATTTTAAATTACACAGAGGAATCTGCATGAAACTTCTATCCATCAAATGGCCACTGAAAAATGAGGTAATTACCTAAAATAATTTGCATGTTAAGAGCTAATACAATATTACAAAGTAAAGTCCAGTTGTGAAAGCAATGCATAATTTCCTGATTAATGTCTCATGCACGATATTCCTCCATGCTCTGTCAGAGCCTAAATAACAATATGGCCAATCACTCAAAAAAAAAAAAGATAACTCAGGCAATAAATGAGTTCAGCTCTAATAAATCATGATTTGAATTCAGTGAATTTTAAAATTATGACAACTAATCACAGTATATTGTGTTTTTAAGGCAATGCATTTAGATTTTAATTGGTCTAATTATAGATTTTTAGTAATTCAAGATTAGTGTGGAAGGCAATTTTTTTTTTTTTTTTTAGTCTTTGAAATGTCATCTATTAAGTTACTGGAGAAAACTTCACATTAAAATACCAAGTCTGTAACTCCCAGCTCTGCCAACAGTTACGATGAGAGCGATATTTAGTCAGGAAGATTGAGAATGTCAGTGGAGTAATATGGCCAAATTTCCTTACACAAAGATTATGAAACAGTTCTCTTCTCAGTGCAAAGTGGAAGCATTTCTTCTAAAAGAATTAATCTCTTCAGTCAGCCAAAGGCAGGTGTGGTGATAAACAAAGGAGAAGCAGGTGAGGCAAAGCCGCAATAATAGATACAAGGACTGGAGTCACTTAAATTCAAAATGGCTTTCCTTTCACTCTTCTACTATGCTGTTCTAGCGTAAATGAAGGAACTCTTTAAAATCTTAAGGCTATTTATGGAACTTATTAAGAGGCAGAATTTTTCTCTCTTTATTTGTAGGAAGGAGAAAGGAGAGCAGACGGAAGAAAAGCTAAGGTGCTTTTCCTTGTTGTTGGGGATAGGGGCGTGACGAAAGGCAGGCCAAGAAAATGTGTTCCTGATTATTCTGACCCAGGCTGAATACTGACTCTCCTTTGGCTTCTTGTCAAGAAAGCATTAATATTAGCAAGGGAAGAAGGCAACTTTGGAGGTCAGACAGGCTGTTCTGTCTGGGCCCTGCCACTCACTGACTGTGACCTTAGGCAAGTTACTTAACCTCTTCCAAGCCTGATTTTTAACCTGAAAACTGAGGATAGTAACATAACACACCCTACTGGGGGTTTGTGACTGCTGACTAGAACCAGTATGAATCAGTAGTACTGGTAGTAGACTAGTGACTAGTACCAATCACTCAGCCCAGTGACTAGTATGTGTAAGTGCTGAATACACAACACAGAATTTTTTTTTACCGGTGCTGTTATTAAACCACTTATTTAACCTCTTATACCCGTTTCCTCATCTCTAAAATGGTGATAACATTATCTATCTGATATATCTGTCGTCAGAATTACATGAATGAATACACCTAAATTTCTTATAACAGTACTTGATGTATAATAAGACCACAAAATATCAGTAAATTAATCACTGGTGGACACTAACCACACGCAGCCATTCAAATTCGAATTACTTAAAATGAAGTAAAATTTGAAATGTCATGTGAGCCACACTGCAACTGCTCAATGGCCACATATGGCTAGTTCCTCTCATACTAGACAATACAGATTAGAATATTTCATCATCTCAGAAAATTGTATTGGATAGTGATAATAGATATGTACTTAAAGATTTGTAGGGACAAATGACCATTCATTCATGTTGTTATCCAGTGAGTGGGGTGGAGAGTAAGAGATGAAGAATAGACAGTTTATAGAAGATGATTAATTTGTACTTTACATAACTTCATATTGTTTTAGGTTGTTTTAGATGTGCTTTTTACATTTAGGCATATATTATCGTAAGAAAAAATTTAAAAATATATGCATTAACACTTTAACTTTACATAAGGTTGACTCTAGTTAATAAGAACTATCCAAACTACCAAATTATTCAAACTATTCAATCGACAGCAATGTACCCTGTACAATTCACTTGAGGCAACAACTTGATTTTCAGACAATATGCCTTTGAGTGATATCCCAATGTAACAAAACTTTCTAGAGGTTTGGCAGTCTAAACTCTTGCAAACTGTGGTAACTAAGACTTTTCAGAATTTGTCAGGTTTGAAAGAGCCTCATAAATCACATACAACTGCCATGCAATTCTTAATATTTATTAACAAGTAGTACCAATAATGAAAAGCAATTATATCACCCATTTCTCAAGTGATTACCACCTCCCTAATTTCAAAACTCTGTGGACATTTTTTTCCTCCATTCTCACCTCTTTGGCCCTGGTTTCTTAGGAATTTTTGATAGTATTGATTATTCTTTGATTTTAGAAATATAAGTATCCCTTTCCTCTTCTTCTCCTTCCTCCTGTACTATTCGTTCTCAGGTGTATATGTAGCTTTCTATTCTTCTGTCAGTCCTCAAACGGTGTTTTATCCTGAATTTTATCAGTGACTTTTTTCTTATATCATTTTATATGCTCTTTTGACTGCTCTACTCTGTTTTCATATTCCAGATATCACCTATATACTGATCATATTACTTTCTACACCTCCAGTTGGAATTTTTCATTTAAATCTCAGACTTCTATTTTGTGTTATTTTCTGTATGCTCCATACACCCAAGCTCAGATTTTTGTAATATTGAACTCACCTTTTTTTCTAGAGCTCTATTTACAAAACAAATGCACATGTACACACCAGCTTTGTTTTTCTTTTTGTTTCCTCCTTTGTTTTCTTTTCACTAATAATAAAGACCTGATAATTTTCTAGATATATCTATTTTATACCTTTCCATTAAGTCACTAAATCATGCTCATTCTGCTTCCTATTATATGTATCAATAGTATACACTCATCCCTCTCTCCAGATGCCTACTTCCCCTGACTGTATTTAATTCTCCCAGAAATTCTCATCTGAGCTGCTACAATAACTTAGTAACTCATCTTACCTACTACCAGTTTAACCACCCCCCCAAATGCTACCAATACAATTTTTTCTAAAACACAAAGTTCTAAAAAATTGCTTGAAATTCTTTAATGATTCTCACCACTTACAGGGTCTTTTACAAACCCTTTAGCAAGCATGAGAGGTCGATTTTTATGGCTCACGCTTACCACCTTAGTTCAATTGCTTTACCTATATTGTAATGTCCCTGCACCCTGGCTATGTCAAGCTACCTGATGTTCCCAAAATGTGATCTGTCTTCTTTTGGAAGCATTGGAATATGCTTCCAATATTCTCTGTATATGCTCTTTGTTCTACCTGGAATCTTGCCAATCTTCCTCATTTCCTGGAAAAACTCATACTATTTTAAGACTCAGAAACATTATTTCATTTTTGGTATATTTTTCTCATACTTTTTTTCACCTTCCTTTCTATGCAGAACTCAGGTTCTAAATCTCACTTAAAGCACCTATAATAATGCATTATAAAGGTAAATCATTTACCTGTTTTGGAGAGATAATGAAATCTCTAAAGGTTTCATTCCTAGCATAATGGGTAGATGTTAACATGTCATGCATAGCAGGCCCTCAATTATATGTATTTTAATAAATTATTATTTAGTTAATAATTAAGTAAACTATGGTTGTAAAATGCTATGAATAAAAATAGTGAGGATAGCAAAAGTTACTGAAAATTAAAAGGCGATATTCAGAAGCACAATTAAAATAATCAGAAGTTTCATTACTCCCTCCTCTGTGAAATACTTTCTTCACTTGGCTTTAGTACTCACTAATCTCATGAATTTCCTCTTATTGGCTTTTCTTTCCCAGTCTGCTTTCTGGATTCCTCCTTATATTTGCACCCTTCAATACTGGAATAGCCTAAGACTAAGATTTTGCTCTTGTATCTCTTCTCTATTTAAACACTTCTAGAGATCTCATGTAATTCCATCACATTCTATATCTTTGCTATGTTGAACACTCTTAGTTTGTATACCTATGTTACACACCAAACTTTAAATTCAACTGCCTACTTGCAATGTTATCCTGTCAAATTTCATGTGTTAGAAACCAAGACCCTCATCTTCCCTGACAAAATGTGCTCTACAATCTAGAAAATTGCAGTTCTATCCTTTCAATTGTTTAATGCCTCAAATCTTCAAGTAATTCTTATTTTAGGAAACTTTGTTAAATATATACTCAAAATACGCAGAATTTGACCCTGTCCCAGGACCTCCACTGCTATAATATTTTCCAATCCATCATTCTCACTCACCTTAATTTGTGTAGAAGCACCTGAAGTCATCTCCCTATTTCTGCTCCTCTACCCCTGCCCCCTTCAATCTAATCCCAATACAGGAGCCAAAATAATTCTGATAAAATATAAGCCATATCATATTGCTCTTTTACTCAAACCCTCCAGTGGCTTTTCAATTCACCTAGAGTAAAAACCTACATCCTTACACTGGCTCATAAGATCCTTAAAGGTTCCAGTTACATATCTGACCTTTTCTTCTACTTCTCTTCACCCACTCATTTCTAGTTTTCTGGCCTCCTTGCTATTCTTTGAATGGACCAGGCATGAACCTAGATCCAGGCAACTGTACTTTCTGTTCTCTTTGAGAAACTCATCTCTCAGACACCAACGTAACTCACTCTACCTCTCTCACCTTCCTCAGAGTTCACCACATTATTTAAATTTGAAATCACCATCACACTTCTTAGACCCCTTTAAACTTTTCCTTCACAGTAATTATCATGTAACATATTGTATATTTAATTACTAATTTTTGTTTGCTTGCTGTTTTCTCAATCCTTGTAGAAAGGTAAATCTACAGGACAGGGATTTTTACTGGTATATCCTTAGTGCCTATAACAGTGCGTGACACATAGTCATCAATAAATATTTGCTGAATCAATGAATGACTATAACAAGTAATTTTAGAGATAAAACTAATGAATAGAGGAAGAATTGGAAAACCTATCAGCCTGAAACGTAGCAAAAAGAATGATTACACATCTAAAAAAGGAATAAGTACATTACTAAAGGAAATAAAACAGGTAAAGAAACATTTCCCAATGGGGGGGTCAAATAAAACTTGTAGACTATTAAAGAATAACGATTCCTATTTTTAATAAAGTGGATAATATTTCTGAATAATTAGTTTCCCTCATACTTGACCTCTCAAGAGTCTTTGAAATGTTACTGCAAAAAGTGGAACATGGCAGACAGTATTTCCAGAAATTATTTGACCACATAAACTATTTCTGATCTTCTTATAAAACTAGAGAGCTATAGAATGACTTTTGGGAAATGCTGAGGACAAAGGGATATTGTATATGAGCTATAATTCTGTCTCAGTATGGTAAGATAAAAAATACTGTGATAAATGAGCCTGGGAAACTAGAAAGCTAGTAAGATTTTCATTAATGTTGAGCAATAATTTGTATAGTCAGGAAGAGTCAACAGCTCTGTGGATATTAGTAATATATAAAAAGATGCAATCATACTATCTGAAAAAATAATACTTCTGAGGTTTAGTAAAAATATATAGTGAAAGACAACTTCGTTTCTTTTGTTTACATCGAGGAGAATAATAACATTTCTTAATTCTATAGAAATACAATTTATCTCATCTATTATACTTGTACTTCCATGGTCGTAAAAAGTTCTAGAAAAGATCAACCTACCAAAATTATTGAGAGACTGTAGCATGGCATGGCAATAAGAGCTAAAGATTTAGAATCAGAATACTTCTCTAAGTATTAGTATGGACATGAGCAGTGAAATATGATTATCTCTATATTTAACTCCACTGGGAAAAAGTTGAGATTTAAGAATGCATTTTTATAAGTCTACATCAGGAGCCAATGTCAAAGACATGATTAATGCATAAACCTCTGATATCTAATAGTTGGTTCATTATCATCTTTAGTTGATTTATTTGTCTAACATCAGTTACCATTAGGACCATGCCAGGCATGTAAACTCACATTTAAATAAGGTTATAAAAAGACAAGTAAAAAATATGCTGGTTATATGAATTGCAAACTAGACTATCTCTATGTCAAAAAGGTCAGTTATGATGATATTGTTTTCTCTTTGCCCTAAAAGTTTACATTTTAATAAAGATTAAACGGAATCTTTCTGTAATTCAGAAAAATGATAAAGAAACTAAAGTTTCTATTTATGCATGTATATCTTTGTCTAATTGTTCACACTTTTCAGCGTGATACATTAAATTTACTAATTATTAAAATCCTGGTGTTTCTCCTACTCTATATAAAGGACATAGAAATTATGCACTAACTTTGTATATCAATGAAACAATGTTACTGAAAAATTAAATTTTATTTCTCTCTTTGAAATCTGTATATAATTGTTTAATAAAGAAATCTACATTTTGCATTTGTGTTAAGCAATATAACTTAGTTAACAATAGTTAATATTGTTGATATTTTTATTATTTTCATTTTCTTGTCAGAGAATTACTGAAAGTATTTTCTGCTTAAGAAATTCCTAATAACTTCCCTGAAATAGATATGATTTCAACATATTAAGTTAATAATTTGTTTCAATGTAAATATTTGAGAAAACATTTTTTTTTCTTCTCAGTGCACACAGCCCTTAATTTTCTGGGCTCCACTTGAATTCATGTAATGTTTATGAGCAGGGATATATAATAAGAAGAATTACATCCAAAATTAATGACCCTAAGTTATACATTGCATCAAAAATATACTACTGTGAGTACTGAGTGTTCACTTGAACCCTCAAAACGGTCTGATAATAATGAAAACAATAATTACAAGGGCAAACACTGATAGAGTGATTGCTGTTGCTATGCATTGTTTTAAGTGCTTTCTGCCTATTATCTTATTTAACTCTCACAATATTATCTATGAGAAAGGTACTATTATTATCTTTGTTGACAGAGAATGAAATTCTATGCAGAGTTTAAGGAATGTGCTCGAGATCACACAGCTAAGAAGTGGAGGTTCTAGGATTTGAACCCAAGTAATTCAACTCCAGAATCCATGATCTTAATCAATAAACTACAACTTTTGTGTTGGTTAAGTTGGCTAGTTGCTTTCAAACCTGTCTTGCGAATGAGAAAATGGAGGGTCAGAGCTATTAAATTTCAAGTGAGGATTTGAACTGAAGTTCTTTGAGTAAAATCCTACAATATTGTTTAAGAGCATCATTGTGCACCAGTTTTCTGTTCCCCTGGCGGAGCTATTTTTTGGTATCTTTCATGATCTTTGATTACGAAAAGCCATGAGTCCTAGAATATGAGTCAAGATAGAAATTGAGTAGGTACATGTACTCCATGCGAATGAAATCGGTTCAGGTTTCTTAGCTTAATTTCTTTTCAAGGGGGCTGGGGTCAGTGAAGGGAACTAACATTTACTTAAAATTCACTATATATTGAATCTGTACTAATATTATGCTATATAACTCAGTTTAATTCTTAGAATAACCCCATGAGGCAATACTATTATTACTATTTTGCTGATGAGGAAAAGGAGACTCTGAAACATGAGAAATTCAGTGTGGGGAGGAAGATTGCAATTTGGTCTATTTGATATTAAAGAGATTCCTACATACCAAATTCAAATACTGCTCAATGAAAGCACAGTGGGGTTTCAAGCATATTGTCACAGGCAAATATTTGCTGAGGCACTGAGAATTGCACGGAGTTAGGCAAATTTGATATTACAAATCACCACAAGCACTTTCATACCATAAAAACTGATATCTTCTTTTAAATGTAATTTGATTAAAATGGAAATCTGCTATATTACTGATCTTAGAGATGGAAAGATGCAGTATGGCATCTGCTACCACACAGTGACAGAATTTGAACACAAGCTTATAATTTCCTAACTCATTACTTTTTCCTATTGGAATTAGGATAAGAAAAAGGTGTGAATACTTCAGAAATAAACTCATTATCAATATAACTATTGATGCAAAGTCCTGGTAGAAGAGAGTATTATGAAACTGTTCAATGAAAATCATAGAGTCATTTGGTTATATGCAATATCTGTGCGTTGTATTTCAAGTTACTTAAACAATGGATATATTTTGCTTACCAATTTAGAAACAAAGTTAGGATTCAATATTTATTTTTTTATCTAAATACTCCAAACAGTACACTTTTTAAAAATTTTAAAATAATAACCTAGCAAAAATGCTTAAATAAACATAGAAGAGTATTAAAAAGTGGATTACCATCATATCCACCCAAGATCTCATTTCTCACATTGAAGCATTAGGTGATATCATTTCTGAGCATTTTTATATAGTGCATAGGTATTACATAGTTCTATACAATATATTTCCATGTACATCTATATTGTATGCACTTTCTTTCAAAATAGTATATTATGTATTGTTTTATAATTTTTTTGTTTACCCAAAATATCTATGATGAAATACATGAATTATCCTCATTCTTCTTAACAGCTCTAGAGTCTTCCATAATACTTTAACTTTCACTCTGAAAATAATGCCGCAATAAATATCCTTACTTGCTGATTTGTAAGATTATTTCTAGAGTTTTATGCAGTTTAAAAAGATCCGTGCATTTTATTCACCATACCCTCCTCTACCCTCCCTGTCCCCCCCCAAATTTAAAATTTACTTTTTAAAAATGTGGAGCTCTGTAGAGGGATTGTTCACTTGTTCAAAATTGTAAGCCTGACAAGTTTAATCATTCTGTCTCAGTTTCTTTATCAGCAAATAGGGACTGTAACAATGCCTGTGTCATAGGTTGTTGAGAGGATTTCTGGAACAATTCCTTTCACTTAATAAGGACTACATAGATGTCATCTGTAAACTAAAATGATCCTTAATCATCTAGGATATGAGTGTTATGAAAGTGGCAAGTTTAACTTTTTTAACGAACAAAATAGCAAGAAAAGAATGAGCGTAGATTTGCTCCACTGATTTGAAATGCCAATTTTATAATATACAAAATTTATAAAATTCTCTTTGCTGCTTCTGAACCATGTATTTCTGTTTCATTGACCTACCTGGGTATTCTTTCAACATAACTGTATTATAAAATGGTGAATTTTAAGGATAGATAATATACACAAAATGAAATATACCCATTGCTATATCTAGGAAACTAAGCAATAGTCATATGCTTTTTGATAATCTTGTAGTGACATTTGGGGGTGAATAACCTTTAATACTCAGAATAAAATTAGGAGTAATTGCAAACATGTCAGTCTGCATATTTCAACTCATTCCACATCAGTGACCTGAATAACTTAGCAAACAGAAAGCTACATTTGAGACACTTGTTAACATATATAAAAAAGCTTTTCAATCACGTGTGTGTGTGTGTTGTGTGTCTTAGGTAACATTTTCAAAACTGGTAAATAAAGAAATTACTGTCTTTTTATGTATAAATTTATTTTTCATTTAAGCTTTTATGAAATCGTCATTCTATACCTGGGCTCACTTTTTTAAATTATTATTTTAAGACTTAAAATCAATGTCTGAACACCCAAGTACATACATACAGGAATGGCTATGTACATTCACAAAGGAAACTGGCTCATTTTGTTGAAAGGAGACAAATCTAATTGTTTTGGATGTTCATACTTCTCCACCTTTAATAACTTAGTAAGACACTGGTTTTGCAGGTCTGAGTTATTTTGGAGGCTCTTCCTTCCTAATAAGGTCAGTTATACCCGAGAGCCTCCACTGATGTACAGTCACATAGAGGTTCCTTGTCCCTCTTTTCCTGCAAATACATACAGGATGATGGGGTCAAGGGTACTTTCTATTGGAAAGTTTGTCATGGTTTATCCAGTCCAGCTATATGCCCACTCTGTGAACACCTCTCTTATGGGATAATGAGAGCCTGGGGAATTGAGTATCTTCTGCTGCTTCTCTGCTTATAGAATTTTGCCAAATAACCCTATTTTAATTTTACATGGAGTGACAAATAAGTGGTGTTTGTGTATAGGAGCCTATGTCCCTGATTGTACAATAGTGGTACAAAAAAGTACATAATGTTTTCATGTGAATTGAGAAAAATAAATATATAGTCAGTCAGGTTTACATTTGGTAGTTATAACTAGAGAACAAAATAGTTCACACAGTTGTCTCTCTACTGAGGAAGAATTCTCTATTAAATCAGAAACACACAACCAGTATCTTCTCTCATTTCTTCTACCACCTATTCCAAACATGCACTAGTATCCTTGGACCCCTTCCTCATCACCTCTCTCCAATAAAGAAAAGAAAAATGCTTCCTTTTATATAATTGAATTTGAGGGATTGAACTACTCCACCATCTACCCAGTTACGGGAGCTGAGAAAGCATTCTTAGATCCACCTCTCAGGTATTTCCTTCCCTGATGTGTTTCCTGATCCTCCCCTTGGAGAGTTAATTATTCTCTCCTCTATATTATCCCTTTACCTAGGTATAGTTTTTATGTGCTACTTTCATCAAATTTGAATTATTTCTTTACTGATGTGTCTTCTCTAGAAAAATTTTAATTCCTTAAAAATTGAAGACATGGTGATGAACAAAAGAGACAAAGTCTTATCCACATGAAACTTACAATCTGAGAGGAAAGAAATAATAACATAAACATGCAAACAAATGAATAAAAATACAAACAGATGATAAAAAATAAATAAAGCAATATAGATAATAATTTGGGCTGAGAGGGAAACAAATATCACAATTTATACACAAAACAGTAAGAGATAATTACTTAAGTAAGGTTTTTGGGAAAAGTCGCTCTGGAAGGCTTCAGACTGAAACCCAAAGGAAACACAATGGGAATTTATGGGAAGAGAGTTTCAGGTGAAGGTCAGATCAGGCAACCTAGATCATGGGAGGAAAACTGGACTTTTTTCCTAAGTTCAATTCATTTCCTCCAACAATATTATTTTAGAACTTATTACACACCTGAATGTAATGATGAAAATAGTCAATAAAATCACTGTCCTCAATGAAACTTTTACTGGAGAGGTGAAACATACAATGAACAGATAATCATATGTTAATAAACAAAATAATTTCAGATATCGATCAGGTCTGTAAAGTTGATAGAGAAAAATCTTAGTGACATGGAGTGGTGGCCTGGGCGGCCTCCCTGAGCAGTAACGTTTGATCACAGCACTGAACAATATGAAGGAGTAAATCAAGTGAAATTGGAGAAAGGGCACACCAGGCAGGCAGCAGTAGAGCAGTGCAAAGCCTTGAACCCAGAATATGTTTGTCCAGCTGGAGGAACACCAGGGCTGGTGTGATAGGAGCCCTTAAGTCACAGAGACAGAGGTAAGAGAATGAAGCAGAGTGGCAGACCAGGGCCAGTCCATGATAGTGCACTGAACCAAACATCTGGGCACGGGAGAGTAAACGTAAAAGTTCAAAGTTGAATCCAAATTCTATCTCCACATTACTTTTTTACTTACATAGAGAGGACATGCTTCTCATAATGCTTCCATGAGGCCACCCATGGCCCAGGTACACTTTGCATTCATGTAACTAATATTCAGTTATTTTCAGTCCCTGTTGAACATTAAAATCTTTTATAAAGCTTTTTAAAAAATAAATATTCCTGGCTCTCTCCCATGAAAAGCAGAAGCCTAGATATATATAAATATACATATATTTCTAATCATAGGCAGTCTGATGAGCAACAGAAGTAGAAAACCACTGTTTTCTTTCACTTGGTCTAATTGACCATTGTTTGTAGAAAACAGGAATTATCAGGAGGAAATAAGTTGTCATCAAGATGATTTCTTTCTCATTTTAGTTGCAATTTTATTATGGAGATTACAATTGCAGAGTGTGTTGATGTGACTTTCAATCACATTTTGCTGCCTGAATGTTACTGAAGATTTCTACATTTTCTTTTCAAACTCGAATCATATCACTAATGAAAAGATTAGTTTGTGGCCAATGAATACATTTTAATGGTAAAATTTCTGAAAGTTATTTTCCCGATACTTACAGGGATTACAAATTATCTAGTCATAAATTAATAGATATTACATTAGGGTTGAAATGTTATTAAGTTTGTCCTCATTGATAATTCTATCACAAAAAATAATCTTTTAAAGTATAGTAATAAGCCAGCTTAATATCTATACTATATGCTCAACAGTTGTAAAATATTACCGGAAACTAAAATGCACAAAGACTTATCTTAATGTCTAATATGAATACAAATATAGAAAGAAAATGATACTCAGTAATCTTCCAGCTGAGCCTAAAAATTCCAATACCAAATTGCTTTAAAGAATAAATTCTGATAGAATGACATATACGGTACCACATTATGCATATAGTCTTGTGTATACTGAAAGAAGGAATTGCATTAAATGTGGTATTTTTCAACACATGAAAGAAAAACTATTTTCAGAAAATAAGATAAATCAGAGTTCCTCAAAATCAATATAAAGGAAAATGTCTTTTCTGAAACAAGTCTGCATGTGAATATCACACCATTCAACAAACAGAGTTAGATTTAGATATTATGTATAAAATTTTCCTTATTACCACAGTAGTTTTCATTTTATCTTTTCAGAGAACATTATTTATATTATAATGTTTAGAAAAGCAATGATAGAGTCATATATGTGTTCAAGGTGACATATTAAAACTCTAAGCTCTAGAGTAGTGATTCTCAAAGAGCAAAAGAAAAGGGTACAAGAGAAAGGGACAAGGTTGGGTATATCATAATGTAAAACACTGTAACTGCTTTGATATTTTATTTTTTGTACTTATGCTACTAAAATAACTTAGGAGTTAAAATACTGTATTCATTTTAAAGAATATAAAAGCAAGCATATCTTTAAAAAGCTTGTAAAATGTTGCCTTAGAATTCCAAATAACATGTTACAAGCCAAAGTATGACATGGGGGCCAGTGCTATAGGGAGGACATGTGAGATCTCTTCCTTCATTAAGGAGAGGAAGCCATAATAGAAACATTAAGGGAAAAGATTATGTAACTTCTTAATTTCCCATTTATATATATATATATATATATATATTTTAACACCTTAATTGGAGTATAATTGCTTTACAATGTTGTGTTAGTTTCTGCTGTATAACAAAATGAATCAGCTATACATATACATATATACCCATATCTCCCCCGTCTCGCATCTCCCTCCCACCCTCCCTATCCCACCCCTCTAGGTGGTCACACAGCACTGAGCTGATCTACCTGTGCAATGCAGCTGCTTCCCACTGGCTACCTACTTTACATTTGATGGTGTACATATGTAAACACTACTTTCTCACTTCATCCCAACTTACACTTTCCAACCCCGTGTCCTCAAGTCCATTCTCTACGTCTGCGTCTTTATTCCTCTCATGTCCCTATGTTCATCAGAACCATTATTTTTAGATTCCATATATGTGTTAGCATACGGTATTTGTTTTTCTCTTTCTGACTTACTTCATCTGTATGACAGACTCTAGGTCCATCCACCTCGTTACAAATAACTCAATTTCGGTTCTTTTCATGGCTGAGTAATATTCCACTGTATATATGTACCACATCTTCTTTATCCATTCATCTGTCGATGGACACTTAGGTTGCTTCCATGTCCTGGCTATTGCAAATAGTGCTGCAATGAACACTGTGGCGCATGACTCTTTTTGAATTATGGTTTACTCAGGATATATACCCAGCAGTGGGATTGCTGGGCATGTGGTAGTTCTATTTTTAGTTTTTTGAGGAACCTCCATACTGTTCTCCATAGTGGCTGTATCAATTTACATTCCCACCAACAGTGCAAGAGGGTTCCCTTTTCTCCACACCCTCTCCAGCATTCATTGTAGATTTTTTTGATGATGGCCATTCTGACTGGTGTGAGATTATATTTCATTGTAGTTTTGATTTGCATTTCCCTAATGATTAATGACGTTGAGCATTCTTTCATGTGTTTGTTGGCAGTCTGTATGTCTTCTCTGGAGAAATGTCTATTTAGGTCTTCTGCCCAGTTTTGGATTGGGTTGTTTGTTTTTTTGATATTGAGCTGCACGAGCTGCTTGTATATTTTTGGAGATTAATCCTTTGTCAGTTGCTTTGTTTGCAAATATTTTCTCCCATTCTGAGGGTTGTCTTTTCGTATTGTTTATGGTTTCCTTTGCTGTGCAAAAGACTTTAAGTTTCATTAGGTCCCATTTGTTTATTTTAGTTTTTATTTGCATTTCTCTAGGAGATGGGTCAAAAAGCATCTTGCTGTGATTTACGTCAGAGTGCTCTTCCTATGTTTTCCTCTATGAGTTTTATAGTGTCCGGCCTTACATCTAGGTCTTTAATCAATTTTGAGGGTTTTTTGAGTATGGTGTTATGAAGTGTTCTGATTTCATTCTTTTACATGTACCTTATTGAAGAGGCTGTATTTTCACTTATTGAAGAGGCTGTATTTTCTCCATTGTATATCCTTGCTCCTTTATCAAAGATAAGGTGAGCATATGTGCATGGGTTTATCTCTGGGCTTTCTATCCTGTTCCATTGATCTATATTCCTGTTTTTGTGCCAGTACCATACTCTCTGGATTACTGTAACTTTGTAGTATAGTCTGAAGTCAGGGAGCCTGGTTCCTCCGGCTCCATTTTTTGTTCTCAAGATTGCTTTGGCAATTTAGGGTCTTTTGTGTTTCCATACAAATTGTGAATTTTTTTTGTTCTAGTTCTGAGAAAAATACCATTGGCAGTTTGATAGGGATTGCATTGAATCTGTAGATTGCTTTGGGTAGTAGAGTCATTTTCACAATGTTGATTCTTCCAATCCAAGAACATGGTATACCTCTCCATCTGTTTGTATCATCTTTAATTTCTTTCATCAGTGTCTTATAGTTTTATGCATACAAGTCTTTTGTCTCCTTCAGCAGGTTTATTCCTAGGTATTTTATTCTTTTTGTTGCGATGGTGAATAAAGTGTTTCCTTAATTTCTCTTTCAAAATTTTTGTCATTAGTGTATAGGAATGCAAGAGATTTCTGTGCATTAATTTTGTATCCTGCTACTTTACCAAATTCATTGATTAGATCTAGTAGTTTTCTGTTAGGATCTTTAAGATTCTCTGTGTATAGCATGTCATCTGCAGATGGTAACAGCTTTACTTCTTCTTTTCCGATTTGGATTCCTTTTATTTCTTTTTAGCCTCTGATTGCTATAGCTAAAACTTCCAAAACTATGTTGAATAATAATGGTGAGTGTGGGCAACCTTCTCTTGCTCCTGATCTTACTGGAAATGGTTTCAGTTTCTCACCATTGAGAATGATGTTGGCTGTGGCTTTGTCATATATGGCCTTTATTATGTTGAGGTAAGTTCCCTCTATGCCCACTTTCTGGAGAGTTTTTATCATAAATCAGTGTTGAATTTTGTCAAAAGATTTTTTTGCATCTATTGAGATGATCATATGGATTTTTTCCTTCAGTTTGTTAATATGGTGTATCACATTGACTGATTTGCATATATTAGAGTATCCATGCATTCCTGGAATAAACCCCACTTGATCATGGTGTATGATCCTTTTAATGCACTGTTGGATTCTGTTTGTTAGTATTTTGTTGGGGATTTTTGCATCTATATTCATCAGTGATACCGGCCTGTAGTTTTCTTTCTTTGTGACGTCTTTGTCTGGTTTTGGTATCAGGGTGATGGTGGCCTCGTAGAATGAGTTTGGGAGTGTTCCTCCCTCTGCTATGATTTGAAAGAGTTTGAGAAGAAGAGGTGTTAGCTCTTCTCTAAATGTTTGATAGAATTCGCCTGTGAAGCCATCTGGTCCTGGGCTTTTCTTTGCTGGAAGACTTTTAATCACAGTCTCAATTTCAGTGCTTGTGACTGGTCTATTTATATCTTCTATTTCTTCCTGGGTCAGTCTCGGAAAGTTGTACTTTTCTAACAATTTTTCCATTTCTTCCAGATTGTCCATTTTATTGGCATATACTTGCTGTAGTAATCTCTCATGATCCTTTGTATTTCTGCAGTGTCAGTTGAAACTTCTCCTTTTTCATTTCTAATTCTGATGTTTTGAGTCTTCTCCCTTTTTTTGCTTGATGAGTCTGGCTAATGGTGTATGAATTTGTTTATCTTCTAAAAGAACCAGCTTTTAGTTTTATTGATCTTGCTATCCTTTCTTTTTTTTTTTCATTTATTTCTAATCTGATCCGTATGATTTCTTTCCTTCTGCTAAATTTGTTTTTCTTTGTTCTTCTTTCTCTAATTGCTTTAGGTATAAGGTTAGGTTGTTTAAGATTTTTCCTGTTTCTTGAGGTAAGACTGTATTGCTATAAACTTCCCTGTTAGAACTGCTTTTGCTGCATCCCATAGGTTTTGGGTCATCGTGTTTTCATTGTCATTTGTTTCTAGGTATTCTTTTATTTCCTCAGATTTCTTCAGTGATCTCTTGGTTATTTTAGTAGTGTAGTGTTTAGCCTCCATGTTTTTGTATTTTTTACAGTTTTTTTCCTGTAGTTGATATCTAATAGCATTATGATCGGAAAAGTTACTTTATACCATTTCAATTTTCTTAAATTTACCAAGGCTTGATTTGTGAACAAAGATATGTTCTACTGTGGAGAATGTTCCATGAGAACTTGAGAAGAAAGTGTATTCTGTTCTTTTGGATGGAATGTCCTGTAAATATCAATAATCCATCTGGTCTAATGTATCATTTAAAGTTTGTGTTTCCTGGGCTTCCCTGATGGCACAGTGGTTGAGAGTCCGCCTGCTGATGCAGGGGACATGGGTTCGTGCCCCGGTCCGGGAAGATCCCACATGCCGCGGAGCAGCTGGGCCCGTGAGCCATGGCCACTGAGCCTGCACGTCCAGAGCCTGTGCTCCGCAACGGGAGAGGCCACAACAGTGAGAGGCCCTCGTACTGCAAAAAAATAAATAAAGTTTGTGTTTCCTTATTTATTTTCATTTTGGATGATTTGTCCATTGGTGAAAGTGGGGTGTTAAAGTCCCCTACTATTATTGTGTTACTCTCAATTTCCCCTTTTATGGCTGTTAGCATTTGCCTTATGCATTGGAGGTGCTCCTATGTTGGGTGCATAAATATTTACAATTGTTATATCTTCTTCTTGGATTGATCCCTTGATCATTATGTAGTGTCCCTGTCTCTTGTAATAGTCTTTATTTTAAAGTCTATTTTGTCTGATATGAGAATTGCTACTCCAGCTTTCTTCTGATTTCCATTTGCATGGAATATCTTTTTCCATCCCTTCACTTCAGTCTGTATGTGTCCCTCAGTCTGAAGTGGGTCTCTTGTAGACAGCGTATATACAGCTCTTGCTTTTGTATCCATTCAGCCAGTCTATGTCTTTTGGTTGGTGCACTTAATCCATTTACATTTAAGGTAATTATCGATATGTATGCTCCTATTACCATTTTCTTAATTGTTTTGGGTTTGTTTTTGTAGGCCTTTTCCTCCTCTTGTGTTTCCTTCCTAAAGAAGTTCCTTTAGCATTTGTTGTAATGCTGGTTTGGCGGTACTGAATTCTGTTAACTTTTGCTTGTCCATAAAGGTTTTAATTTTTCTGTGAAATCTGAATGAGATCCTTGCTGAGTAATCTTGGTTGTAGGTTTTTCCCTTTCATCACTTTAAATATGTACTTCCACTCCCTTCTGGCTTGCAGAGTTTCTGCTGAAAGATCAGCTGTTAACATTATGGGGATTCCCTTGTATGTTCTTTGTTGCTTTTCCCTTGCTGTTTTTAATATTTCTTTGTATTTAATTTTTGCTAGTTTGATTAATAAGTGTCTTAGTGTGTTTCTCCTTGGATTTATCTCTATGGGACTCTCTGTGCTTCCTGGACTTGATTGACTATTTCCTTTCCCATGTTAGGGAAGTTTTCAACTATAATCTCTTCAAATATTTTCTCAGACCGTTTATTTTTCTCTTCCTCTTCAGGGGCCCCTATAATTCGAATCTTGTTGCATTTAATGTGGCCCCAGAGGTCTCTGAGACTGTCCTCTATTCTTTTCATTCTTTTTTCTTTATTCTGCTCTCTGGTAGTTACTTCCCCTATTTTATCTTCCAGATCATTTATCCATTCTTCTGCCTCAGTTATTCTGCTCTTGATTCCTTCTAGACAATTTTTAATTTCATTTACTGTGTTGTTCCTCATTGTTTGTTTGCTCTTTAGTTCTTCTAGTTCCTTGTTAAACATTTCTTGTATATTCTCCATTCTGTTTCCAAGATTTTGGATCATCCTTACTGTCATTACTCTGAATTCTTTTTCAGGTAGACTGCCTATTTTCTCTTCATTTGTTTGGTCTGGTGGGTTTTTACATTGCTCTTTCATCTTCTGCATATTTCTCTGTCTTCTCTTTGCTTAACTTACTGTGTTTGGGGTCTCCTTTTTGCAGGCTATGGGTTTGCATTTCCCATTGTTTTTGGTGTCTGCCCCCAGTGGGTGAGGTTGGTTCAGTGGCTTGTGTAAGCCTCCTGGTGGACGGGACCGGTGCCTGTGTTCTTGTGGGTGGGGCTGGATCTTGTCCTTTTAGTGGGAAGGGCTGCGTCCAGTGGTGTGTTTTGGGGTGTCTGTGAACTTACTATGATTTTAGAGAGCTTCTCTGCTAATGGGTGGTGTTGTGTTCCTGTCTTACAAGTTGTTTCACATAGGGCAACCAGCACTGCTATCTGCTGGTCTTTGGTGGAGTTGGGTCTTAGCATGGAGATGGAGATCTCTGGGAGAGCTCTTGCCAACTGCTATTATGTGGGGCCAGGAGGTCTCTGGTGGCCCAATGTCCTGAACTTGGCTCTCCCACTTCAGAGGCTCAGCCCTGACACCAGGCTGTAGCACCAAGATCCTATCAGTCACATGGCTCAGAAGAAAAGGAAGAAAAAAAGAAAGAAAAAGTAAAATAAAATAAATAATTATTAAAATTAAAAAATAAGAATAAAAAAAGAAGAGAGCAACCAAACCAATAAACAAATCCACCAATAACAAGCACTAAAAAGTATACTAAGATAGACATCAAAATCAAAATCAAATCAGTCACAGACAGCAAACCCCAAGTCTACAGTTGCTCCCAAAGTCTAATGTCTCAATTTTGGGATGATTCGTTGTCTATTCAGGTATTCCACAGATGCATGGTACATCGAGTTATTGTGGGGATTTAATCCACTGCTCCTGAGGCTGCATGGAGGAACTTCCCGTTCTCTTCTTTGTTCGCACAGCTCCCAGGTTCAGCTTTGGTTTTGGCCCCACCTCTGCGTGTAGGTTGTCCTCAGGCATCTGTTCCCACCTTGACAGGACGGGGTTAAAACAGCGGTGGATTAGGGGTCTCTGGCCCATTCAGGCCGGGGGGAAGGGAGGGGTATGGTAGTTATAATTGGAATGCAGGGTGAGCCTGCGGTGGCAGAGGCCAGCGTGACGTTGCAACAGCCTGAGGTGTGCCATGTGTTCTCCTGGGGAAGTTGTCCCTGGATCACGGGACTCTGGCAGCAGCAGCTGCACAGGCTCCCGAGGATGTGTGGATAGTGATCTGTGCTTCAGACAGGACTCTTGGTGGCTGCAGCAGCAGCATTAGCATTTCATGCTCGTCTCTGGTGTCCAAGATAATAGCCATGGCTCACGCCCGTCTCTGGAGGTCGTTTAGGCGGTGGTCTGCCTTCTGTGGGCAGACAGGGAAGAAATTCCCTCTCCTCGCTCACCCCAAGACAATGGTCTCTTGCCTCTTAGGCAGGTCCAGACATTTTCTGGACTCCCTCTCAGCTAGCTGTGGCACACTAGCCCACTCAGGCTGTGTTCACGCAGCCACCCCCAGTCCTCTCCCTGGTTTCTGACCTCCGAAGACCGAGCCTCAGCTCCGAGCCCCGCCCTGCCCTGGTGGATGAGCAGACAAGCCTCTCAGGCTGGTGAGTGTGGTCAGCGCCAATCCTCTGTGCGGGAATCTCTCTGCTTTGCCCTCTGCACCCCTGTTGCTGTGCTCTCCTCCGTGGCTCTGTAGCTTACCCCACCCCCACCCCCATCCCCGCCTGCAAAGGGCCTTCCTAGTGTGTGGAAACTTTTCCTCCTTCACAGCTCCCTCCCAGAAGTGTAGGTCCCGTTCCTATTCTTTTGTCTCTGTTTTTTCTTTTTTCTTTTGTCCTACCCATGTACATGGGGATTTTCTTGCCTTTGGTGAAGTCTGTGAGGTCTTCTGCCAGCATTCAGTAGGTGTTCTGTAGGAGTTGTTCCACATGTAGATGTATTTTTGATGTATTTGTGGGGAAGAAGGTGATTTCCACGTCTTACTCCTCTGCCATCTTGAAGGTCCCCCTATGTAACTTTTTAAACATCAACCCTCATTAGAAATTTGACTGTGGTAGCATTTCAACATATATCTTGGAGAAATTAGGATTTTACTGTAAAAAGACAGCACCAAAAAAACCAAATATGCTTTCCTCTAATTCTCAAATTATGGCATCTAGTTCCGTTATCATTTTATGGAGAGGGAATGATCACTTAAAGTTGATAATCGTAAATTCTATACCAGAATAATTTTGTAGGAATTTGGAGAAACCTGGCACTTCAATCTTAGACAATTAATGCAGCAACTAAACTGAGAAAATTTCAGATTTTTCTTTTGCAAGGTAAAACTCACCTCATTAGGTTTAGATTCATACCTTAAAGAGCGAAAAGGTGCTAATTATTCCAAGGCAATATACATTTAATGCCAGGAATTTATGACATGCCAAGCATCTCCATTCTTGCAACACATTATTTTGAGGGAAAGATGGGGAAAGAAACTTTACTCGTAAGGAGATACAAACCACTAGCCAACACCATGCTCAGCACTTTATGTACAACATTTTCAAGTACACCTCTTACTGCATATTATTATTTGGGTGAAGAAGCTTAACTGAATCAACCAATATCACATAGCTTGTTAGGGTCATTGCTGGGATATTAACACTCTTCAGCTTGACTCCAACACTTTCTGCTTTTTATTCAGATACGGTGATCTCTATTCTGAATCTGTTCCATCCCACCACAAGTACAAATTAGGTGAAATAATTTTAAGTACCACTTCTAAACAGGTATCAATTCTATACTATCTTCCTTGAAAGATAAAAGGAACAGATAGCATGGTTAAACAGGAACAAATATACTAAGATCGCCAGATTTTTAGCAACAGCAGCGGCAAAACTAGTTAGTACACAGGCATCAATTTCCATACTGCGTAATATATTTATGGTTTCAACTTATTCTCATGACTTCACATCAGGGTGTGATTATCGAAGAAAATCAATCTACTTGTACTAGGAGAAGAAGATTTCATTGAGGAATGGTGTCAAAGACTCTGTGTGTGTATTCATATATACATCTATAATCTGTCTTGGAAACTGAGTTACTGGCTGTGGTAGCTCTTTCAAAACCCATCTCTACTGGAGTTGTCTAGGATAGTCCACATATACAGGAGTGCCTACTGGCCTGCTGATTGCATTGTTATAGGGAAAAGCACTCCTGCCTGGACGAGCCAATGGGAGGCAGAAAGAGTGTGAATCCCATTCTAAAGATGGGGTTATGTTTGGAAACTTTCCTATATTTAGCATAGTCTCCTAATAGGATACAATTGATGGGGAATACAATTATGACGAAAAGATGTTTTATGATAGGACAGATGTTCTATGAGAGGTGGCTACTTCTTTTTTACTCTGATATGGCTTTCTCCGAGAGATCTCCAACATGCATCTGAATATAATCTTAAAATTCCTATCTTATAACAGAGTAGGTAAAAAGGTTCAAATTCTTCAGAAAAATGGTTTTTAACCAGGAGATGATTTGAAACAGATTAGAAAATGCTCTGCAATGCCATTCGACTATGAATTTGCAAAGGTCAAAATAATTACGTTATTTCTGAAATGCAAATGAGTATTAACCTGAACATTAAAAAATTAATATGCTACCCGTAATCCATGATATTAATAATCATATGTGCATTTTTCTGGAGTCCAATAAAGACATTCTAAAGCTCCAAATGTGATACAGATATGTGGGTGTGCCTTTTAGATTATATCGAAAAGCTGTAAAAGAAGCAAAAAAAAATTATCTCACATATGAACTTATAAAAGGAGGATTAAACAAAGTAGTACATGTGTGGTATATTCACAGTCAATCAGTCCCAGTTTCTCTGCCATCTTTTCCAATAATCAATCTATCCTCTTCTAAAGGACATATCTCCAAACCTTTACTCATCCACCATAGTAGGCTTAACTACTCTAGAAATACAATTTCAAACATAAAGCGACCTACAGAATTTACATTTAGTCTTTCACATGTCACAGCATTTAAGTATTGACATAAATCACTTTGATTATATCCTGCATCTTAAGAACCTGGACTGCCTAGGCAAGTTTTTACTACACAAATTTTATTTTTGAGTTCTTATTGGTATAATTAAACAAAATAGGTAATAGTCATTTGATGATACAGTTGACAACTGCTTATTTACTTTTAGACTTTGAGATACTCTGGAGACTAAAACACTTTATGATCCTTCCCAAATTAATGGAATATTAAATGTAAGCAGAGATGTGAGTTAGTCAATCTATTTTCCCACTGCAATGATGTGGATTTCAAAGATTGATTATGTATATATTCACAAAGCTGGATTTGTATGGTGTGAATAGACAAGTATTTTTTAAAGCATGAAAAAGATGTATTTAATACCACAAATCAGTATTATAAAGCTTTTTAAAAACTGAATTGCTACATACACAAAAAAATCAAGGCGTTTTGGGATAATGTATTATTAATGTTTTTAAATATTTTATTATGCATCAAATTTGAAATATAGACTTTTTTTACCTTACTATATTTATAAGCCTTAAAGATGTATAGATATAGAAAGCTGCATGGTACCAGTAAAAAACAAATTAAAATGTAATTTTTAGATGTAAAATACCCTGAAAATTCAGTAATTCATGTACTTTATTTTTTATATTTTGGGAGCTGAAAATTACTTCATTTTATTCCAGATTGCATCAAAGCATAAAGACACAAAGCACTGCCTTTATAGTATAAGGAAATCTATCAATAAAATGTAAACTATCAAGTTAATCTTTAAACTCCTCCGGAAAGAATGAGATATGGAAATGCAAGTAATACCACAATAATTGCATATGAATTGCTATTAAATTTTTATACCTCTGTAATCAGACATCAAAGATCAATTGTTTAAAACTTGGAAAGAAAAGTCATCTACAGGATTTATATGAGTTCATGTATTTTTATTTTCAGTAATGTTAAAGTATATTCATAAAACGTTAAGATGCATATAAACATAGTCCAATGGGATGACTCAAATGCTTGCAATAGTAGTTAGGAAAAACATGGTTGCGGGAAAGCATTTTGTAAATAACACGGATATCTAAATGGTAATGTGAGGACCTGATTCATTGACTAATACTTGAAGCTCCCATTTAAAATGGTGTCTTTCAAAATTAACACCACCTTCTTCAGTATGTAGAAAGAGTAATTTTCAACAGGGAACTAGAATTCATTAGGGAAATAACAATTATGAGGGCAGTTCATGAGGAAAATCTGTAGTAAGTCAAGAAGGTCCTTTCTACTTTATCAATAACTTCTTAGGTATTCTCTGTTGTCTTTCTAGTCCTTCCTGGGCTCACAGTACTTTCAGTTGTTAGTCACTAACCCTTTCCTTCAACGACTTAGGAGTACCAAGCTTCAGTAGTTTCCAAACTTCAGCATGCATAAAAACCACACCAAAATTTGGTTAAGAATGCAGTTTTACAGATTATAATCGATGGAGTTTGTGACTCAGTTTTGGGGGGCAGAGGAGGGGGCCCAAGAACCTGTACTTTCAATTATTCTCATGCAGGTAATCTGCAGAACAAACTTTGAAAACCCTGTCATGGGGAATACTTGAGTGAGTAAAAGTCTCCAGGACCAAAAAAGAAGGATTAAATATGTGGGTTTAATGTTAGATAACTTTGGGGTTTCCGGCACTTAGAGATAATGTGACCTTGAAAAATCAATTACCTTGGTTCTCAACTTTCTCATATAAAATTTTGGGTATTCAACTATATGGGGTCTAAGGATGTTTTGAATTTGGGGTCTCCTAAGAGCACTAGTAGTTTTCTCCAGCTATCAAGGAATATAATTGTATGGGAAAAACTCTCAGTCTCCTTCAAATCAAAGTAAGTAGATCATTGCCTGCTTTTCTTTTTGCTAATACTAGATGTCTCAGTCACATTAAATATATAGAATAATATGATGGCACATCATTCTACCCAATAGTACCTTCCCTTTCTTCAGATTTACCCTATCCTTCCTTTGTGAACTGCTGCTTCTGATACCAACCACGGCTGCAGTGGAAGTCATTATTTAGCAGTGTAATCTATCCCTGATAGCTTTTGACTGATTCAGGTGTCAACAGTATATCTAAGCTGGGCCAAAGATTCTCTTTGCTCATATTTTTGTACTTGAGACTCAGAACAAGTCGGTCCCTTCCTAAAAACTTGACGTGTAAGATCAAAATCTCAGATGATATTGAAAGCATTTGCAGTGTAATCTAAAGCGAGAGAGTAGAAATAAAACTTACCCAGACTAGCAAAGTTGAAAGTCAAAGAAAAGTTTTCATTCTCTCATTTCATGGCACAGCAACATTGCTATCCTTGATTTTCACAACCGATCCAGAGGTCTTATGCTATGTTTACCTCTTAGAATAAGCTGATTTGAATCTTGTTTCTGTGTCAATCAAATAAGAGTCCTAATTAATAGAGTATATTTTGCAGGTGGATACTGAAATTCCATCTGTAGCTTCCTAAACTATACAATGCAAAAGTGGGGGGAAGTTTGATTTGAACTTGATTTGAAGTTTGATTTGAAGTTGAATTGGAAATTAGTAAGACATAACTTTCATAATCTTGTTCTGTATCTCTCCTACACATATTTACTGACCTACAGGGGCATAATAACCAGTGACTATGGAAAAACTGGACTTCAGGGAAAATAGTCTCCTTAACCCAGCATTGCCATGAGGAATCCAAAAATCAATAAATATTAAATATGTAGGGTTACCCAGAAAAATAAACATAAATTTGCAGGTCTGAAATTAAAATATTAATCCTTTTTAATAAATTTTATTTGTTATAACTAATGTTTAGATAAGAATATAAACTAGGAATGGGATTCATTATATAACCTCTATGTCTTATTTTTGCAAAGCAAGGACATGCTATTTTAACACAATGTTTTAAATGTATATAACTCTCACCAACAGTGACAAAGGAGCAGAAAATATCAATACCAATTTAAATTTTCTTTAAATTTTGCTAGCCTAAATATACTTGCAAGGGATACTTTCATGAAAGATTTTTACAACTCATTGAAATGTTTATAACTCTCAATTTTTAGTGATATTTTATTTTCCAGGAGTAGATTATCTGCATTATCAACCATTTGTATTATTTTTGTATTAAGAAAAAAATGAGTGTGGATTATGTTAACACACACCTAGCCACATTCTACCATCTTTCCATATGTCACTCCTAGAATTATAAAATGATAGACTGAATTGAAATTCTGCTAAAATCTAAAGGAGAATAAAACGTTAACATGCAGAGCTCAAAAGAATACCTGAGAAAGGGTGACAGGGACAATAAACATAAAAGACCATAAGAAAATTATATTTTGCCACTTCCATTATGGAACCTACTTGGAAGATATTGGTTGTTCATCAACTAGATGGAGAAAAATTACTATCTGTCCTATGAGAGAGACTTTATCCAGCAGAAAGACTTGTTTGGTACCCTCTCATCTCTATATCTTATTTCTTTAATAGCACTTTGCTTATGCCAATTTGCTGCATGCAATTTAGAGCTATCCAAAACTGTTCTGAACAGAAAGTGTTAGGACTAGTTAGATAGGATATACAGATTTATATCCAAGGATATTATATCAAAATAAGCTGAGAATGAGGAAATAGTCCCAAAGATAGTTAAACAAAGGTATTGCTGTCTTGCTCAACTTTCTGAAGACAAAGAGGTAGACTATGAAACAGAAGACATTAGAAAATAAGAGTCTTGAAAAATATTATATGAATAAGGACTTCTGTATTCTGAGAGAACAGATCCTGAGCAAGCTAAGTATAAATATATCCAGTCTCTAATCTCAGGCAGAATACTATGAACTTATAATCAACTTTCTTGAGCACTAAGGATTCACATACTGCATATTTTAATAACTTGGCATTAATCATAATTATTGGTCTGAAAAACACATGCACACAAACACATCTATTTTTATTCTCCTACTTTATATATCACATATTTTAAATAGTTGTATTAAGTTCATCCTCGTCACGATAATTTAATTAATAACAAGAAAGTGATATCCACTCAAGCTTGCCTCAGCAGTTGTATGAGGGGGTGTATATGTGGTGGGTGGCAGCAGGGGCGTGGGGAGGGGGGTAAGGGGCTATTGTTCCCAGACAATTTTCTAGACAAAGCTGTTGGCTTTGGGCTGCTAAAGGCAGGAATTACTCTTTTCCCATTTTTCCAGTTTCTTAGTCCCTCACTCCTCTTTCTCTATACCATTTTATACCATTTGCTCCATTCTCTTGCTTCTCTCTGAAAATTAACTTTCCTTGGTTACACATTAGCACTGCATTCTTGAAAACGGGAGTTTCTAGCTTAAATGTCCTTCTGATTATTAGTTTATATACTTGAGAGAGGAAAAAATCCACTGCATCATTGGACAGCTAGTCAGTGAATGGACTATTTCCTTCTTTGGCAAGTAACTACCTTCAATTCCTTAGGCCAGTTGAGACTGTATAATTGTAAATATAACCACCTGTGTCTGTCCTTCAACAGGTGCTATGATGGGGCCATGTCCAGAGACCTGAGTGTAGGGTGGTTTGTTACCCCAAGAATGTAAACTAAAAACATCTGACAAAAATTCACCTTATGAATTCTGTCACTAAATATGATCATATTTTAAAGTCACAACTGTTAACTGTTGGCATATGTAGTGGGCCTCTTTTTCTAATCATGTAAATGAGAAGTCCATGAGACATCAAAACACTTTTTAATTTTTAGTTGTACTGTGACTAGTAGAGTGTAAATGCTATTTTCTTAAACCCAGGGTTTTGTATTTGAGATGCTTTTTATCCACCATCAAATGTGTAGTTAATTCAATTCATGTTTTCACTTCATAGTTTCAAAGAGCATCTTCTACATGCAGAAAACTTTGTTAAGAGCTCTAAAGATTCAAAACTGAATAAAAGTCTTTAGAGTTATATGTACTCTATGCATTTCTCTGCCAAATCCAGTTAACAGGTCTGTGCCTGACTTTCATCATTTTGTGACTTCACTGAAACCACAGCAAAAATTAAGTTTGGTATTTAATATGACTTGTCTTACATAAAGGAACACAACAAAAAGTGATCCTACAAAACTCATATTTATTGTAGAGATGTTCTTGAGGACATTGTGTATGATATTGCCCAGGAAATTTTATTTTATCCCAGAATTCAGTACTAGGAAAATTCATGCTTCCCCCTCTGAAATTGGTAGGATTTTTTTAAAGTTGTGTGTGTGTGTGTGTGTATGTGTGTGTGTGATGTTGATGGTAAATACTATAACTGGTCATATGTGTCTTTTTGATTTATCAATGGAAATTTTAAAACTAACTCTATGATCAGGCCAAGACATTGGTCAATGCTCTTAATTTATTCTTTCATATTGTCATGAAATGTTTACGGCAGACATCATAGACAGGTAGCCTATGAGCTGGTTCTCATCTGTAGAAGTGCTTTATTTGAACTTGCACAACATAAAAAATAACTATAGTTTAAATTAAATGGCCAACATTTTAAAAATCTCACAAAAATCAGGTTTGGTTTAACTTGAAAAACTGGAAGGTACAGAAAAGTATATTTACATTATTTCTTGGAAACAAGTATTTTTTAAATAGCTGTTGCCCTCTTTAGGCAGGTAGGCACTCTTCAGGTGCTAATACTTACTGTGATTTTCTGTTTATAATGCTAACTTTGTCCTCTCCACACATTTATGCTGCTTAGTTGGCCTTTATACTCAGTTTAGATTTTACCACTGAAGTATGATCCATGTTTCAGGGAACTCTCAATGATAAAAGTTGTATAGGTACATTCAAAAATAAAGGCATATCTCATTTACTCTATTTTAAAATGGAGTGTAAGAGGGTTCCATGAATGTGAATAATAAATAAATCAAAGTCACGACAGCCCCTTTGGAGATGCATTCCCTAAAAAATGACTAAAATCTAAATTAACACAAGGGTATGAGATAATTGACTCCCCCTTACTCTTTACATATGTTCAAATGGTGGAGCGAGCAGGTCTCATATCCATCAGTTTCACACGTGTGATGCTGCATGTCATCCTTGTGTTTAACGGACATTAAAACGGCCCATGTTTGTTCATACTTTGAGATATTTTCAACATATTTGCTCAAAATCAAATAGAAATCATAATCAGCTAAAAAAGTTTGTCAATAGCAAAGAGATTCAAGAGCATAAACAAAACAGATTGGCAAGTGCCATTTAAACTGAGGAAATCACAGTATTACACTCTACTAAACAGCTATGAAAAACTGGTGTTCTAGAAGGCAAAGCTAAATGAGGTATGCCAGTAAATATGCCATTAAGCACACTGCTAAAATAGATGTAAAAAGAGTGGGGCATAATGGGGGGAAAGAGAGAGATTAAGAGAGATTAATTATAGCTGGGGGTATTATGGAGACCTCGAGAAGAGGACAGGTATGAACAGGGTTTTAAGTAAACCAAGTTAGGCTGATGAAGAAAATGAAAGAGATGTAGAATCATTCATCACTCAGGATAACAATTTTTTCTTAAGACTAAATTAAACTTGCACAGAGATAAACATTTATGACAATTAGGGCTACAGCCTGAAGCATTCTGGCTCACAAACTAAGTGCAATGGTTAATAAGCAAAGATTTCTATTCCTTTGTGTGCATGAATACTAACTGTAGAATTTATCATTCACTAAATCATATCCACTTTTTCTTTATGCATTTCACCAGTGGTTGCATCAATTGTCATTTAACTGCTCTAAATAATGTGTTCTCTTCCCTGTTGTATTAAGCTATTCCTATCAAGGCTAATGATTTTCTGATTTCCACATGTCAGTGATTTTTGACAGTAACAAACGATGTCTCTCTTTTGCACGTTGCAAGTAGCTTAAATTATATTTTACATACCCATTTAAAGGATCATTATTTAATATCCTTGCTACTCAGGAGCATATAAAGCAGTTTGTAAAGTACAGTCTAACTTAATACTACTATATTCTGTAGTATTTCAATAGCTAAAAAAATAGATTTTAATCTCTATAACTATAGGTAACTTTGGCCTGAATACATCATTATACCTTCTCATTTGCTGATACTCCCATTCTTGTGCCTTCTATAAAAGATAATGGCACTTGTATAAACTGTAGAGAACAAGTATTATTTACTACAAAGAATAATAAAGTTGTTCTAGTTCTTAACCTTTAGGTTACTATCCAGATATTTACATAGTACATCTTGTTGTACTTTTCATTATGTTTTATTTCCACAGACAACACTGTTTACAAAATTATGATCTGGAGAGGAAGAAATTTTGAAAATGTTAATGACTGCATCGTGTTTTTTAAAATCTCTTTATGAAGGTCCTACCCTCTTTAGACTTTGGAAAATCCACCATATCTATAATATAAAATGGGAGGATTTTGTTTTAACATGACTGATGACTGACAGATTGGCAAGGAGTTGGCTCTGTACCCTGAGTAGGAGCAAAAGGGCAACTAAATATCCTTTGTTGAGATAAGCTTAAGTATACATGGATCTGTCTTGCTCTAATCATAGATCAAACATTAAACAAAATATAATGCCTGATTGTAGCTATGTGTTGAGAGTCTATCTAAATGACACTGTGCCACTAGAGAGGTGATGCCTTGATTTCTTAATATTGTGGAATGGCTGACATCCCCCATGTTCCATAGCAGGTTCTCCATCTTTATACAGATTATGTTTTACTATGGGCAGTAGAAGGATAGTTCATGGGGCACTAGAAACTCTGGCGTTAGCTCATCCATGGCCACTAACCCTGAGAATCTAGGGCCAACATTGCATTTGAAAGATCAGGTAGATTCCAGTCATTGAGAATTACCACTTAGACGGTTAGCACATTGTTAAATATTCTTTATAATAAGAATTAGTTGCATTAATTACTGAGTATGGGTGGATCCTTCCAGATACCAGATAGGAAGTTTACATGCATGCAATAAAGGAGTTATAAGCATAGAGTCCACTGAACATCATATAAAATTCACAGAGCCATCAGAAGCCATATCTTTTTTCCTCTTGACTTCAGCCCATCTGGGACAAGAAAAGAGAGCATCATGATTCATGGAGAGAAAGTTAAAGATTACTCTATTAATTATTAATATTTTTTCAAAGGGTTTATATCATGTCTTCCACTAAATTTTTGATGATAAAGGCCATTAAAAACATTTGAAAGAGTATTAGGGATAATTATAAAATGTATAAGAATTTGATCTGAATGTTTGTGAACCACCAGTTAAAACTGTAGGTCTGTTGAATATTGGAAATAACACCTAGGATCCTGGTGCAGAAAAGTACCTGGGATTTACAGTGGGTGTCTGTGAAGAAACCTACTAAATATTTGGGAGTTTAGAGGTACCATATATAAGGTGATTATTTTCTAGTGGCAACTTGACAAAGGATTCTTCCTGGCCCCTACTATCTAATGCACCAGTAGTTCTATGAAGGGAGTGAGTGTAAGTGGACATGCCTAGTATCTTTCTGAGTACAGGTCTAGAGGGTACTTTGTTTATACTGTCAGGAGAGAGATGAGAGACTGATTTATAACCAACTCCGAAAGGGAGGAGATGACAATCTTAGTAAGTTCAATAACAGATCATTTAAAAGCTATTTAGAAGCTATTCACAATAGATAAACTTGTGTGGTTTTGCCCCGCGTTTTAACTTGTTGCACCACTTCCCCTCAGTTCCCACCCGAAATGGACATGTGCCCCAACACTGTTTGCCTTTGAGTTTCAGGCACTAACCTCACTAACACTAATGTAGTGCTATTGTGTCTCTTATACCTTATAAACTTTACCTGATTTCACTTCGCAGCTAGATTCATTTTCTTGCTACTCTGGTTGTAACACTCATTTTATATGTCATCAATCTCCCTGAAGCTATTTTAATGGAGGTCATGTCCATTTGAATGAATAATATCACTATAAAGAAGAAGAAGGAGGAAGAAAGGAAAGAAGAGAATGTGGGAGGCAAAACAGAGGCAACATCAGCTACTGTTTATTTCCCACTCTGGGTTATGGCTGAATTAAATGTTTACAAAAAAGTGTGTCTCATTCAAATCTCGCTTAACTATAAACTAAAAATGTAGATGTGCTTAAGAATTATCCTCCAGTGGAAAATAATATCCCACATAGTGAAGAAAAGAATATGAAATTCGGGTGGGTGCCTGAGACATTTTAGAGATAGGAAACAGAGAGGCCTAAGAGACAGGCCTGGAGACAGGCTTGGAGAGGCCTAAGGCACTTGCCCAATATGAAAACCCAACAGTGTCAAAGCCAAATACAAATGTAGCTTTTCCTTTGACCATCTTTAACCATTTCACTATACAGTGCTGCCTCCTCAAATTGGATATAAACTGCTTTCATACTCTAAATGAGCCAATTACATTTCATGATTTTTAGAAATGTAAAAATCATTTTAGCCAATAGCTTCAAATTTTCTTATTAGTTTTTAGTACAAAATATGAGATAAATCTTAATTTGTTCCCTTATGCACCCCCTGGTAGAAACATTAACAGGAAGAAAATGACCAAATCAGAATTTGAAGAAGGAAAATATTATGGTCAACTACTTTCAAAAACTGGGCAGCTAGTTTCTAAGAGTTAGAGTATGTTTGATTCTGTAATTGGAGAGCGCTTAAAATTATTGCCATACTTCACTGGTTCCTCTGTAAATAACAGTATATACATATGTATATAGTACATATATACACGCACATACACACACACATACAATGAAGGTGAATGAAGATACTAAACTGAGATAATAACCGTACTGAATCACAATTCAGCAGGTACGTCATTTCAAGCATACAAATACCTTTCAGACCTTCAATGCATGCACTTATTTACGTATTATCTATTTTTCCAAAAGCTTTTATTTTTGCACTGTGTACTGTGCTAAGCACTGGTATTTGTAAGTCAGCACATAAAGATCAGAGTTTATTTACATGTATGTGTATAAACACACATTAAATGTTTTCAAAGAAAATAATATCTGTTGCATAGTGCAAGTATCATGAAATTAAAATATCTTTGTTAGCGTACTACTTCCATTTATATTTTCAATGTCGTTTTGAAATTTAATCTTTTCTCATCAACACAAGAGATTCTAATATTGTGACACAGAAAAGATTATAATTGCTTAATTATTTGTGCAATATGGCCAATACACATTTTGCACATAACAACAGAGATGATATGTGGAATACAAATGTTTTCATTATGTATTTGGGTTTTGAACAAATGTGCTTACATCAAAATCTTCAGAAGTAAGTTAAAAATGTGTCTTTTGCTGTTAAATCATAATTACTTCCATCTCTCACTACAGAATTTTATAATTCATGCATTCAGGAGATATTTACTTGTTTGTCTACTTGGTGCCAGGCATTGTCGTAGGCTGTATGGATAAAGTAGTGAGCTTCATTTACAGGATTGATGTCTTCACTGAACTTACAACCTAGCCCTTGCCTCTTAATTCTGACTGTGTTTCCTAGTGTCTCAGGAGCTGTTAAAAAAAGATATGCATAGAGCCTTAAGCCAACCCTGTTGAATCAGAACTCCAGTGATTAGGCCTTACCAAATCTATTTTTTAAATTAAAGAAAAAACTTTATTTTTTAGAACAGTTTTAGATTCACAGAAAAATCACAAAGATACTACAGAGAGTTCCAATATACCCTACACCCAGTTTCCTCTAGGAGCAAAACCATATATTTTTATGGTACATTTGTTATAATGAATAAACAAGTTATTAATACACAATAATTAACTAGAGTTCATAGTTTATTCAGTCATTTTAACTAATGCTTTTGCCTGTTCCAGGATCCTATCCAGGATGCCACACTACACTTAGTCATCATGTCTCCTTAGGCTTCTCTTAGCTGTGACATTTTCTCAGACTTCCCTTATTTTTGACGATCCTGACAGTTTTGAGGAGTATTGGTTGAGCATTTTGAGGAGTACTGGTTAGTTTTAAGAGTATTTTTCAATTGCAATTTGTTTAATATAATTCTCATGATTAGCCTGGAGTTACGGATTTTGAAGAGGATGGCCACAGAGGTAAACCTCCGCTTCATCACATCTTACTAAGGATACATGCTGTCAAAATGGCATCACTGTTGATGTTAACCTTGACCACATGGCTGAGGTAGTGTTCATCATGTTTCTCCACTCTCAAGTTACTCTTTTTTCTTCCCGCCCATTCCATACTACACACTTTGGAGGAAATTACTCAGCATAGCCCACATTTAGGGGGGCAAAAAGTAAGGCCCTGACTCCTTGAGAGCAGAGTATCTACATCAATTACTTGGAATTTTCCCGCATATTTGACAGCTCTCATTCACATATATTTATTTGATAATTAACTTAATATCAATATGGACTCATGGGTATTTAATGCTTTTAGTTATAATCCAATACTACATTACTTTTTGTTGTTCAAATTGTTCTAGTTTTGGCCATTGGGAGCTCTTTCACTTGGCTCCTGCGTCCAACCTTCACTGTAGCTTTTTTGAGAACATCACATTCTGAAACTACAAGATGCTACAGACTCATCTTTTAAATTTCTTGCCCCAGTCCTAGAATCAACTATTTCTCCAAGAAGTCCTGGGTTCCTTTTTTTGGAGAATGGTATTAGAAACCAAAATTTGGGTGCTATGTATGCTTGTTGCTACTGGGGTATCATTGCTTCTAGATCCTCTCAGGTGACAGGGCAAAAAACATTATGTGTAAATGTTATGTTATATATTATATTATATATCTATAAATATTCCTCTGTATATCCAAACATTAAGCAAAACATCAGTTTATACTCATATCTCCAATTCTAGTCCACTACCATATAGATCACTGAAACTTTCTCCCTTTGCTTATCTGTAAATTCCTACTAACAATGACAACCTGTCTCTACCATATGCCATCCATTTACTTATTTACTTCTCGTACACGTATATAGCAGTATCAGAATTATTAACCCATACTCCCATGGGAAACTTTACCAGCAAGAGTAGAGTCCTTATGCGTTGTTTCTTTGCCTTTAGTTTTACAGACTCTACTCACGGTCAGTCACTTAGGCTAGCCTTTTTCTTCACCCCCTTCAGTGAGGTTGTTTCATACATGTGTAATACAGTTAGATTGTTTTGTCACATTTTGCCTTCCATCCAGGTATACTCCAATCTCCTAAATTACTATTTTTTTACTTCATACACATTAAGGTTCACTCTTAGTACTTTGGTAAAGTTCTATAGGATTTGACAAATGCATAGTAGATACTGACAGGAATATGGTAAAGTAAAAACATGGTATGCTGATAAAGTGGGGTTACTCTTCTAGCTTACGATGTTGCTATTGACACTCTTTTTTAATGAAGAGGCAAGAAGATTAGAGAGGGGTAGAAATTTGACGTGGTATTCAGCTGATATTAAAGGAAGAGAGGTGGGGGCAAATCACTGTTCTTCCAGGATTATTTTGACTTTCATGGAATGGCACAAGGAAAAGAGTACAGAACTAAGAATCAGATGCTACTGGTATGAATCCCAATTCCACAGACTCCTAATTGCTTAACCTTGGAAAAAGTAATTTGAAGTCTTTGGCCCTCATTTTCTCTGTCTGTAACATATGTGCCTGGTCTTTGGCAAGTGAAGTAAAACCAAGTCCCTAGTACTGGTTGACTTTGTCTTTAGAGTCCCTCCTTTTGCATATCAATTTCAGAAAAATAAGTTACCATGAAAATGAATTAAGAGAAAAGTTAGATCCACTTTGCATATTTTATAAAGGATTTAAAAAGCTGAAATAATCAGAAAATACTTCTTTAAAAATATTTCACCTAAAAATCAGCTACATTAAATATAAAACTATAATAGTATTATATATATGCCCCATAAAATAACTGGTGTCTTAGTATGTTAGAAACAATAAAGAAACACAAACTATAATTAGATAAGTTTAAAGCATGGCTCAGCTAATTGTTTAAAACCAATCCAACCTTTGAAATGCTGAAGGCCTTTTATCATTCCAGAATTACACTAAATGGAATTGAGCAGCATTATTTCTATACTATTGCAGATTCAATTCAACTTCAGATTCACTTTGTTATTTAAATATTGCAATTCAGAGCAAAACTCTAAAAGTGAAATTCATAAAGTAGAAGCAAAGATTTTCCATGATGTAAACATGCAGTGCTTTATATATAGATTTTAAATCATAACAACTACTATGACTTCGATGATGTTCCATATATCACATTCAAGCAATTTTTATTTCTATTTCAAGGAAAGCATTTTTTACATCCTAGATGTCAAGATAGAATGTAGACTAGCCATTATAATCTACATCTGTGCATTCAGATCTAGTATTGTCCTTATCACATGTTTTGTTTCACTTTCTTACTCCTCATCCAACACAAGCCTCAACTAATTACAGATAAAATTTAGAAGATACATAGCCTTTTGAAAAAAAGAAAAAAAAAGAAAATACATAGCCTTTTGGAAAATGATTAACAAATTCTATTAAAAGAAACGATGCATGCCATTATTAACATATGTTAGCCCATAAGGTAAACTTTCTTCAACTTAGCAATTTCAATATTTTTAAATTTAGTTCTAGAGGTGAGTATAAACTGTAAATAAATATAATTTTGATGTTTTTAAATTATACACAGATTGAAAATGTTATGATTGACATTAGAACTCTTAAAAAGTCCATGCTTAACCATGGTGGCATCCCCACAAAAAAAGTTTATTTTGAGTGAAACATAAAAAAACATGTGCATGTAATATAGACACATGTGATGACAGCATGCTTCTTTTTTTCCCTTTGCAAAGTATGGAAACAGTGTGAGGAAGCACTCCATCCCCATCCCACTCCATGGACATGGCTATAAATATAATTTTCACTATCCTAATTTAAATAATTATTACAGACATTTGTATAAGTGATCAAAAGTGAATATTTTACTTGTTCTATTTCCTTCATCAAATAGTAAAGTAATAATAAATAGTAGTAATAAGTAACCTTGATAGTAATAATATATATATATATATATATTTTTTTTTTTTTTTTTTTTTTTTTTTTGTGGGGCTCTCACTGTGGTGGCCTCTCCCGTTGCGGAGCACAGGCTCCGGATGCGCAGGCTCAGCGGCCATGGCTCATGGGCCCAGCCGTTCCGTGGCATGTGGGATACTCCCTGACCAGGGCACGAACCCGCACCCCCTGCATCGGCAGGCGGACTCTCAACCACTGCGCCACCAGGGAAGCCCCAGTAATAATATTTTAGTGCACACCACTTAAAAGCATAGAAAACTAACTAATGAAAACAGAATTGATGGTGGGGGAAGCAAATTTTTTCTCATCTAAACCAAATAAAAACATGGGATTTCTTACATTTCACAAAAGCAGATAGATTCAAACTCTCAAACTTCCTTATTGAGTTGTGTCCAGCATACATTTTATATACAGCAGCTAAAAGCTGACACAACAATAATAAAGGTAGCAAGTTAAGATCTATGTACAAGAAAATTTCCCAGACAAACGATTTGAGACACTTACTATAATGAAAGTAGCTTCATTTAGAATACAGATTGAAAGACTGTCCTGATTCTGTCATTTTTATTCCTACTTTTTGACCAAACCTATTGTACCAAATTAATTTGATATCTATCACCCAGATATACACACACACACACACATAATCATAATCATCTTGGTAAATATGCAGGTTTGTATACTTATATATGATCACTATTATTTTCTAAATGAACTTCTCAAAAAATATAAATTGAATATCATAATCTAAAGTTATCAAAATGAAGAGAAATCCAAAAAATTAGGAATATAGGAGTTAGACTGATTACAAATTTAATCTTTTGCCTCAGAAAGAATAACAGGTTGACATTTTAAAAACTCATTTTGAGGGGAAAAAACAGATTGAGAAAATTTCCATATAATCTCTGAAAGGATATAGTTTTCAATGACCATGAATCAGATTTCATTTTATGCAAGGTTTTACTACTGCGGTATTTTCTGTTATACTGAGTTATAACCCCACACCCATAGAGGCAGCTTTTGATTTGATATTCATTGCCTTGGGCAAGCGTGATTGAGGACTCACAAGACTGTAGAAGATGTTGATTGATTCTTTTGATCCTCGGAGATAATAGAAAGTGTTTAAATTGGTTGTGTTAAAAAATCTGAGGATGAATTGAGACTTTAGGCAAATTGCACAGAAGATTTTTAATCTTCAATTTGTTCAAATCTGTAACTGGAAAACAGAAAGGATTTGTATCTCTTCTTGTCAAATTCCTTTTCTATTTCACATCAATCACTTTTTTCTCTTCACCTTTTCTGGTCCTGTGTGACTCCTTTATTCCTAGAATTAGAGGCCTTTGGGTCTTATTTAAATTAAAAAAGATATCAAAGTCACACATACAATGAAACTTAAGCCACAGCAAGATTAGAGATCAAGCCAAAGAGAAGTGGACAAAAAAAATCAGTGGCAAAATAAAAAGTGAACCTACATGTTTCTCTTTAGGAGTCAAAAGTGCTAATCATGGAGAGCTTCCCTGGTGGCGCAGTGGTTGAGAGTCCGCCTGCCGATGCAGGGGACACAGGTTCATGCCCCGGTCCAGGAGGATCCCGCATGCCTGGAGCAGCTGGGCCCGTGAGCCACGGCCGCTTGACCTGCGCGTCCGGAGCCTGTTCTCCGCAGTGGGAGAGGCCACCACAGTGAGAGGCCCGTGTACCGCAAAAAAACCAAAAAACAAATGAACAACCCCCCCCCCCAAAAGTGCTAATCATTACATCAGTACCTTGGACAATTTGACAAAATAATTCCAACAGAAATCTTGTGATTCAACGCTGCCCTATCAGAGTGTCTCAGCTGAATATTAAGATGTATGGCAAATAATATGTTACTGTTAGTATGTATAGTACTGAAGTTTACATGATAATTAATTTTATCATATAAACTAGAGAAGATGCATGGTTGCACTGATGAAAAAATACTTATTCTCATATTAATGGTAGTTACAGAAAAGTGACTTACCAAAAACTAAGGGTGCTTCACTGGAGTCTGAAATCCAGAGCTTATTTTACCTATGCTGCCTAAATGAGACATCATCACTCAAAAATATAAGAGTTTCGTATATCCTCAGGCAAGGGAAGCACAAGCAAAACAGATGGGACTATATCAAACTAAAACATTTGCACCGTGAGGAAAATTATCGACAAGATGAAAAGGCTGCTTATTGAATGGGAGACAATACTTGCAAACAATATATATTATAAGGGGTTAATATCCAAAATACCCAAAGAACTAGTACAACTCAAAAGTCAAAAACAAAAATAAAAAAAATTTAAAAATGGCCAGAGTACCAGAATAGACATTTTTCCAAGGTTGACATGAAGATGGCCGACAGGCACATGAAAAGATGCCCAGTATCACTAATTATCAGGGAAATGCAAATCAAAACTACAATGAGATATTACCTTACACCTGTCAGAATGGATATTATCAAAAAGAGAACAAATAATAAATTTCAGATAGATGTGGAGAAAAGGGGACCCTCGTGCACTGTTAGTGGGATTGTAGACTGGTGTAGCCAATATGGAAAACAGTATGGAGATTCCTCAAAAAATTAAAAATGCAACTACCATATGATTCAGCTATCCTACGGTTGGGTATTTATCTGAAGAAAACAAGAACTCTAATTCCAAAAGACATAGGCACACCTATATTCATTATAGCATTATTTACAATAGCAAAGATATGGAAGCAACCTGAGGGCCCATCAATAGATGAATGAAGAAAGAAGACATCTCACTCACACTCACACACACACACACACACACACACACAATGGAATATTACTCAGCCTTCAGAAAGAATGAAATCTTGTTATCTTCGACAACGCAGATAGGCCTGAAGGTATTATGCTAAGTGAAATAAGACACTGAGGCAGACAAAGACAAATACTATATGATTTCACTTAGGTCTAAACAAATGAACCAACATAATTAAACAGAAACAGAGTCATAGATACAGAGAACAAATAGGTGGTTGCCAGAGGGGTTGGGAGTGGAGGGAGGAGAGAAATAGGTGAGGGAGATTAGGAGGTGCAAACTTCCAGTTACAAAATAAATGAGTCATGAGTATAAAATGTACAACGTGGGAAATACAATCAATAATTATGTAATATCTTTGTATGATGACAGACGGTAACTGGACTTATTGTGGTGATCATTTATTTATGAACATTTTGAAATGCAGAGAAATATCGAATCACTATGTTGGGCCCCAGGAACTAACATAGTTTCACGGGTCAATTATATTTCAAAAACAAACAAGCAAACTCATAGAAAAAGAGATTAGATCTGTGGTTTCCTGAGGTAGGGGCAGGGAGGGTGGGGGAAGATGGCATTAAATGAAGGTGGTCAAAAGGTAAAACTTCAGTTATGCGTACTAGGAATGTAATGTAAAACATGATATAATTATCACTCAGTACATTATGTATGAAAGTTAAGAGAGTAAATCCTAAGAGTTCTCATCACAAGGGAAAACATTTTTTTCTATTTCTTTAATGTTGTATCTATGAGATGACGGATGTTCACTAAATTTACTGTGGGAATCATTTCATGATGATATCAAATCATTATGCTGTACAGCTTAAATTTATACAGAGCTATATGTCAATTTTATCTCAATAAAACTGGAAGAAAACATAATTTTTTTAATGTAAGGGTTTTGGTACGCTAGTATTGAATTCAACAGTGTTAGGCACTTTCCTAAGCACACTCATAAACATTAACTCATTTAAACTTTTCAATAATGCCACAAGATAGATAGTATTATTCCCATTTTATGATAAACAACTTGGGAAACGCAAAGGTTAAATGAGTTGCACAAGATCACACACCAATGAGAAAGGCCAGGAATTGAACAATACATTCATATTCATAACCCCTAAGCTATGTGACCCACTATACAATAAATTAATAGTTCTCTAGCCTTAAGCCCTTTGAAAGCTTCACTCAAGCACCAAAGAAGAACCCTGTCAATATACATCTTGGAGCCTTTATAACTGGTTAATACAATTTTGAAATACCTTCCTCCATTTAGTTTACATTGATTTTGTGCTACTTCTCTGGAAGATATGATTAAAGGGAAATTTTATCTTGTAATTGAAAATGAGATCCTTAATAGTTAACTTCATCACCAAATAAAGATTGAAATAACAACTGTAAGGCCATGGATCATATAATTGCTCTCAGCCTTGTATACTTGTCTATGGCATTCCTTCTTATGAAAAACATATTGCTTATGTTCCTTACATTACCATGCAAAGAAGAGGCTTCAGAATGCAGAACTTAAAAATACAAAGTTTAGGTCGTGTAAAATCAGATTTTCTGCACTCAAAAAAAAAAGTGGAAAAAAAAGACACTTTAAATGTGTTAACTTCTTGAATTCCAGTTTCTTTGAAAATTGTGACATTTTATACCATCAAATATTTCTTCAACTGATAACAGGTAACTATTAAAAACAACATAGTAAATGTTACCAAAGTGATGGGCTGTAAAATGAATCCATTTTTCCCTTTATTTCCACAATGACAGAGAAATTCTGAAGGAAAAAAAAAATCCAGGAGATGATACTGAAAACTGAAATTAACATGTTGGCTGTTACAAAACCTTGTTATTTATTTGTGTGTGTGTGTGTGTGTGTGTGTGTGTGTGTGTGTGAGTGTGTAGAAAATTTTTGCATTTCCTCAACTCTAGAAAATCTCAGGTTGTGAAATTGCCCTTCTATAATCATTGCTTCTAGTCACGAACATGGCACTGGCACTATGAGGAAATTTATCTAACATAGTAAGAAGACTGAAAACTACATTACTGCCTCTGAAACTTACATTTTTTGTTTATTTTTCCTAGATGATATCAAGTGTGATTTTTTTTTATTCCTTGAAATCTCCTTGTGAGTCGGTACAGTCCTCCTGAACATGATATTCTCTATTCTGACCTAAGCTTAATAATATGAGTTAATTAATAGTAAACGCTCAATGTTGTAAATCTAAAACTGGTTGTATATATTGATAAAATAAGGAATACTATGTAGGCTTTGCCTCTTTTTCCTTATGCTGTTATTTTGTAGGCTTCAATTCAGTAATTAAGGACATGAGCCATGGAGTCAGGAGGACCTGAACTTAACTTTCTCATCCTCCATTGACTTAAGTTTGGGAACTCTGTGGATATTTTTTCATCATCGTAAAAAGGTGGTGAAAATATCCACTTGACAGAGTTGTTATGAAGAATAGATGAGACCTTTGAGGGAAAGTTCTTATATTTGGCACATAAGAGGCAATCAATCAATGGTAGTTAACCAAAATAATATTAATATTGATGTTAAATTAGAAAACATACGTAGATCAGTGCTCCACTGTAGATTACCTCATTATTATTATTATTATTCTTTTTACCTCATTATTTTATCTATACATTGTAGCAGTTTCTTTGTCAGGACTTTTTCCTTACCAGATATATAATGAGACATGTGAGCATGGCAGTTAGGAGCACAGACTTTTGTCTCTTTTTTATTTTTTTCAGCTGAAACCACAGCTTTAATTTTTAAAATTTTTATTGGAGTATAGTTGCTTTACAATGTTGTGTTAGTTTCTACTGTACAGCAAAGTGTATCAGCTATACATACACATATATCCCTTTTAAAGAATTATGTGATAGTATTTTAAAAAAAAATTTTAATTGATGTGTAGTTGATTTACAATGTTGTGTTAGTTTCAGGTGTACAGCAAAGTGATTCAGTTATACATATACGTATATATCTATCTTTTTCAGATTCTTTTCCCTTATAGGTTATTACAAAATACTGAGTATATTTCCCTATGCTATACAGTAGATCCTTGCTGGTTATCTATTTTATATATAGTAGTGTATATATATTAATTCCAAACTCCTAATTTATCCCCCCTCCTTTCCCCTTTGGAAACCGTAAGTTTGTTTTCTGTATCTGTCGGTCTATTTCTGCTTTACATATAAGTTCATTTGTATCAAATTTTTTTTTTAGGCTCTACATATAAGTAATACCATATGATATTCCAGCACTACTTATGATACCCAAGACATGGAAACAACCTAAATGTCCATCCTCAGATGAATACATAAAGAAGATGTGGTATATATATACAATGGAATACTACTCAGCCATAAAAAAGAATGAAATAATGCGATTTGCAGCAACATGGATGGATCCAGAGATTATCATACTAAGTGAAGTAAACTAGAGAGAGAAAAAGCACAGAATTTTGAGTTGAGTCTCAGGTTCATCACACACATCTGGGTAGTTATGGAAAAGTTACTTAACCTCTATGCATGTCATTTAAATGGAAATCACAATGCGTACCTCACTAGCAGTTGTAAAAATTAAATAAGGTCATTTATGATAAAGAATTTAGAGCAATAAACTGGTATGATTATCATTATTAAAAATTCACTATATGAAAGACTACAAATAATAATCATTTTAAAAGGACAGCTGACATTGTTCTTCCATTTTGTTATATCAAATGCAGAAGTGACAATTATTAGTAACGTAACACTGTTGAGGGCAGGGTAGTGGGAGCCATCCACCCCAAGGGGCAAGTAATCAAGAAGAGCACTGTCTATAGGGAATTTAAAAGGATAATAACACTAACTAAAAATATATTGTCTTTTTATTATCACCATGTGTCAGAAACTAAACAATATTCCTACTGAGGTAGACTGTTTCCACTGCCTTCACTTGCCTTGGTGTTCCACTGGTAGCAAATTGCTGGCACATTTTACAATTTTTTTCTACACCTTTAACGTTTACTCTCGTTTTAGTTACATAAATTCTCATGATTATTTATTTAGTGTGTTAGTTAAAACACAGACAGGGATTAAATCATTTGTTTATATAAATTCAATAGCATTTAATTTTTAAATGTTTCATCAGATATCTTGAATTCCTTTGATCCTTATGACAAAACCATTGCTCTACTGGATTTTAAATTTGTTAATAAATGGAATATACTTTTTCTAAGTGTAAAAACAATATAATATGGAAAAATCCCGAATTCTAAAATTGGCAATTCTCCCAATGTGGAACTATTTCAAACAGTTGAATTCCCTACAGCTCCTTCTCAGTAAGCAAGAAATTCAGTGTTTGACTTGTCACATATTTATCATATAATCTTCAGAGTTTCTGCCTTACTTTAATACACACAGTATGTCTGACTTACAGTGTCTCCCCATTTAAAATGTATCCCTCAAGAAAAAGAGACTGCTAGAGAACAAACCTCATATTAGAATGTATACAGTGGTTTTAGAAAATAAAATAACTTTATTCTTTCTCATAAATGCTGGGAAGAATAGAAGTAATATCCTAATGTTTTTTAAAATAATATATACATGTTTCTTTTTCAACTCTATAACTATAAAAATAAATACTCATTGAAAATTTTAAAATAAATACATCAGAAATCAGAATATTCAATGCAAATTTCACTAGCTAGTCCTGAAATATATATATGCGGGACAATATGAAGTCAGACAGGAATTACAGAGTTATGACACATATTCTAGAATTTTTCAGAACATTCAGGCAAGAATTTGGGGAGTAAAATACCTATAAAACTATATTTGTAATACAAGGATAATCTACTTGAATTGTCATGTTATTGCAGCTCTAATCCATGAAACTTTATAATAGTTCAAACTTAAATATCCCCATGGTATTGTCTATAAATCTCTGTATGATTTATTTCATTTTTGTCTGTGGATTGGTGTGTATATATTCTGTTTGAAGGAATGGAAAAGGTAAAGATAGTAAATATTATCATATTTTTCTTCAACGCTCATTTATACTTCTGTTTTATGCTGCCTTTACATTAGTAATCCTCAAATACAATTCCCTAAACTGTATTTCTCCTGTTATTACAATAACACATGCTTATTTAACTGTCTCCTTTTGACTATGTTTTATTTGAAGGTTGTCCTCATTTTGTCAGAAACACAAATCAATGAGAGAGTTTAAAGACATATACTTATAATTAATATAAATTCCAACTTATCCAAGAGTAAATTCTTATTTTGTATTATTTACTATTCTAGAACTTAAAATATCACTGCTTGGGAATTTTTTTTAATGGCAAGAATATTAAATCATCAACAGGATGTTTTTATAAGTTGGTTTTATTTAAAACGTAATTCCACAGACTAAACAACATTATAACATGGCTCAAGTCTACTTTTCTTGGACATTTAGAAGCACATGCTCATTCTGTAGGAAATATGTCCATTTCATTTTGATAAGGATTTATACCATAGAAACTCAAAGCTCTTTGTTTATTTTATTTTAACAATTACCACGTGAATAATTATCGTATTTATGGTCATAATGCATCAATGTAGAGAACCTAATGTCAAACTTCATACAATACTAGATTTATGTGATTCTTTTGAAAAATATAGTGCAAGGAACGCCAATGAGAAATCTCACCATAATGTTAGAAAAGAGCTGTATTTTCTCTTGCATTCAGGAAAGAATCAATAAGCGGTTTTTTTTGTTTGTTTTTTGGGGTTTTTTTTGGGGGGGGCAGTCACAGAAACACTCTGGTTTTCTGAGAATGTCTTAAGCAGACATTTTTAAACCCTGAGCTCATCATTTCTTTCTGTACTCTCCCCAGTGCCCTCAGAAATATCTAATCTGCCCTACAGTCCCAGTGGTTCTCACTACAACGATATCCACATATTGCAGCCGCTACTTGGTCTCCCAAAACTGTACCTTTACTATTAGGCACTTGCACTAAGCGTTTTAAATCTCTCCAGTATTTAAGTCTTTTTTGCTCCATTTCAAGACACTCTGATGGGTGCAGGGTGGATACACATGAAACACAGTTTGGCAGGAAGTTAATACAAATATACAGGTGACAATAAGACACATCAGGTAACGTGTCTATAGGAGAGTACAGGAGTGTTGGGGTTCAAAGAAAGGAGAGATTTTGTGAAGCTCGTGGAAGGGCACCATTTGAAGTGAACCTTCAAAGGTAGATAAGCATTTGCCACGTGAAGATATAGGAAAAGGAAGTGGTGAAGTGCAGGAGGATTAGGAAAATAAGGAAAGTTGGGATTCCTGGAGTGGTTCTGTGTGTATGTATTTGTGTGTGTGTGTGAGAGAGAGAGAGTAGACAAGAAAGATGATTATTGTATGCATAAGACAATCCATGTATTTTGATAAAAGCAAAAGAAAACTAAAAAATAATTAAATAAACACAGGCCAGGATTTAAGACAAACAGTGCTACAAATTAAAATAACTACCAATACTATGTACCATAACTATTCATAGCATGTCAATAACAGTTTGTCACTTGGAGTTGTGAAATAGACAACTTAATCTGTTGCTTATGTGCCATTCTTGAATTTTATTTGTGTTTTCATTGCTATCTGTCCTTTTTTGCTTCCCTTTCTACTCAAGAAAAGCATTTTGGAAAGCACGGGAATAAATGTGTTACGTGCATGAGTCCACACTTAATTTTTTAAAAAGCAAATCATTCAACTTAAGGCGTTAATTATAATTGATAACTAATCATTGATGACATACTTCACAACTGGTTATAGTATGCCAGAGTATCCTAACACGTTCTGGGAACCAGGGATGATGAGGACTAACTGTAGATTGTACTATTCCTAAGATTAAGTAAAACAATGGAAACTGTGCTTTGCATATGTGAATTTGACTTCGTGTGGAACGAACTGGATTGAGGAGAGTTTGGCAATCTAAATAGAGAGGCTAAAATACTGAAGCAGGCTGACAGCAGTGCATATGAAAAGAGTAGCATATACAAATATAACTCTGTATATGGAAAGTAAAGGAACAGCCCATTAATGACAGGTAAGGATACAGGAAGATTCTGAGGGTAGGTAGGTTACTGACAGCATGGTAGTCAACAGAAATAAGGCAGTTAGAAATAGCAGACAGTTGGACATATCCAGGGTTAGATACCTGAATAATAATATAGAGACCAAGATGGCCTACTGCCAGGATAACATTCAGTTTTGAAGCTGGAGAGAGAAGCATAGCTATGATTGGAAGGTAATAGTTATAGAAATATATGAAAGGAGCAGCAAATAATACAAAAAAGAAGAAAGATGAAGACTAATTATCAATCTAAATTATTTTTTCTAAGTAGTGTATCTATTTAGAACAAAGGGAAAGAGCAAGAAAAGGATATAAAAGGAACATTAGGGAAGAAAAGAACGAGCACGCTATAGTTCAAAATAATCCAAAGCGAAATAAATGTAGGACGAATAAAGAAGAAAACTTATCAAAAGCTGCAGAGATTATAGAGATTGTGTTATGAGTAAAAGCTATCATACTTATCAATTAGGTGGTAACAACAACATTTGAAAAATCTCATAGCACATAAAAATTGAGCATTTTCTATGTGCCAGAAATTGCACTAGGGTCTGAAGTTATAAGTGTAGAGAGAAATTTAAAAAATGTAATAATAGATAAAGACGACTCTTGCACTCATGGTTTTTAAGCCGCAGTAGAGATGATGGAAAAGAAGAAAGCGTTAAGAAATGAATAGAAGGAAAACATATTAAATAAATGTGTATATATTACATGAAGGAGGAAAAGAAAAAGATCTGTAGCTTGAATATATCTTTGTTTCCCTAGGCATACGTATGATTATATTAAAAATAGTTTTCTCTTAAATAAAACTAATTATCTAGTTGTTAGGGCTCTTATTTGTGTCGATATGCTACTTGTGTGGCATGGAATCAGGACCAACTACATAATCTGTGAGGTCCATTGAAAATGAAAATGTGAGGCCCCTCACATTAATGTTTGTTAAAACATTATTAAGAATTTCAAGACAGTGATAGCAGAACATTAAAGCAAGGACAGGGCCCTTTTGCACATAAGGTTCCATACAGACTGTATGCCCATGAAGCCAGCCCTGCATGGAATTCATTCCACCACACCATTACTCCTTTATAGTCTCTGTTGCTGGTCATCTCTTTCTCCATCTCTTTACTGTGAGGTGCCTAGGAGCTGGGGTTTTACCTTTTTCATTATCTACCCTCACTCTGTGGTGCACTCTTTAGTCTCATAGCTGTTAGAACCATCAATATGTAACAATTCTCAAAGTCTCATCTCCAGGCCAAGCTTTTCTCCAGGACTCCAAACCCATATATCTGACTGACCAATCTACCTCTTCATCTGGCTGTCTAAAAGATATTTAAAGTTGTGTCCTAACTTTTCATCTTTCCCCAAAACCTGCTCCTCCTATATAGCCTTATACATCTCACTGACTGTATCCCCAATTTTCCAGTTTCTCACAGCCAATAAATGAATGAATGAGTGAATGAATGAATGAATGAAATTGCTTTTAAATTTCTTTCCATTTTACATCCATTTCTAATCTATGACATCTAGGCTCTAACTTCAAAATACACACAGAATCTGAACCTATCTTACTATACCCACTATTTCTACCCTATACTGAGCCACCATCATCTCACTCCTAGATCACTGCAATTCCCTGTTTACTGAGCTCCTTGCTCCTACCTTTGGCCTCCTCAGTCTGTCCTCAACAGAATAGCCAGAAGTATTCTGTTAAAGCCAAACTAAGATGAATTCACTCCTCAAAGCCCTGAAATGCGACCCCCATTTATCTCACAATAAGAGATGAAGTCCTTAAAATGCCCTCAAAATTCTATGAGATCTGACCTCCTGCTACTTTCTCACATCTTCTCCTATTACTCCCTTGTTATCCCCCATCCTTGTTTCCCTCCCAAGAGACACTTTCCCAGGATATCTGTGTGATTACCCCCTCACTTCCTTCCGAGTTTTGTCAAATCTCACCTTCTCAATGAGGCCGATCCTCTTACCCTCAAGTAAAACTGCAGCAACCTCTTGGGCTTCATCTCCCCATGCTCAGTCTCCCTTACTCTGCTCTATTTTTACATAGCTCTCATCACCTTGTACATGCCACATAATTTATTAGGTTTGCTTTTTGCTTCCCTTCCTCTAATAACATGAAAGCACCACTAGGACAGGGATGTTTATTCTCTACTACATCCGAAGCATCTAATACAGCATGTGGCACAAAGCAGGTACTCACATAATCATTGAATGAATGGATAATTAAATTAAGTGAATAAATGGAGGAACTAGAAGCTCACTATAGAGCTTAAAACTGTGTCAAAGTATTATAAATTGAGCAATTATAAATCTTGTCAAACACTGAAAACCCTATAATAAGCAATATGATATAACTAAAAATATTCTACTTTACTAAGTGGTATTTACAGTGATGGTGGTCATAAAATGCATACTTACTGGGGGATATCAAGTAAATTTAATTTAGTCCGATGTTAAATGTTTCCAACTGTACCCTTTTGTTTCCAGTAACTTAAATATCAATAAATGTATACCCTTATGGGTATTATTTCTAACATTTAAATTTCTGACCTCCAAAACAGCAGGAATTGATTTACATTTAACAACATGCAAATGTGAAAAAAATGAGAAAATTAATTATTGCACCTCGTAACTCAGAGCTTATGGCTCAGTTTCAATGTATCATGTAAAAGCTTTAGACTTCAGGTAATCTATTTAAGATTTGTGCTCTTAAATAATGGGGCAGCAAATAAGGAAGAGTGTACAAATAACTCAGCTTAATCCCATTCAAAGACCCAGTAATCACTGGAGTTGTATGCAAATAAACAATCAAAAAATCTGTATAATCTCTAATCATTCTTATTAAGACAACAACAGAAGCCAAGTATACATTGTTTAAGTGTCACTTTTGCCTGATTTGCTATCATCTTCTATGTGCTATTATTTGAAAAAGAGAATTGTGAGTTTGAGAAGAATGGGAGGCAGCATAATGTAGTTTTAGAAAATATGGAATTAGAGATGCTACTACCAGAATGATTCTTCTAAGAATATAAATTTTATTATATCATGACTCTATTGAAAATCCTTCAATGGCTCCCCTTTGTACCCACAATCAAAGCCAAAGTCCTTGCAATTCTCCTCAGCCCTATGTGATCAGATCTTCCCTACCTCAGACCTAATTTCTACCATCTTCTTCTTCCTTGTCTTCTGTCCCACCATCTTCTTTACTGTTCCTTCAGCCCCACAGACATTAGAGTCCTTTTGATGATGGTTCCTCTTCCTGGAATATTCTTCCCTTCAATATGTGCCTGGTAACTCAACTCCATACATCAAGTCTTTTGCTCTATCATCACCTTATTCATGACTTCATGATACAGAAACACATAAACATGCATTTAACACTAGCCAGCTTTGTGCTTAATGATAAAACCTTAGAAACACTCCTGACAAAGTAAAAATAAAACAAAAAGTACACCATCACCACTATTATTATAAATTAACATGGAAGCGCCAGCCAATTAAATTGTGCATGCTCATGTGCACACATGTACACACACACACACACACACACACCCCTGTGTATTTATTTAATTTTTGCTGCTTGAAGACATAATTTACTTAAAAAGCCAACAGTATCATTCAAAACATTTCTAGGAAGATGATCTTTTAAAATGGGAGTCAACAAACATCAAAACTTTTCTGAACTTCTACTAGTGTTTTTTAAGACATAATGGATGCTAATCAATAAACTAGAAATGAGCAAGATTTATAAAAAGAAAACTAGAATTCTTCACTAAGGAATATAAAATAAGAGACTATTATAAGAGACTCAATCATGTAAGGAGGTTAATTCTCTTAATTCAAACTTTCATAAAAATTCAACAACATCCCAGTCAAAATCTCCATCACAAAATAATTCTACAGCTACTCTAAAAATGTAAAGATTTGAGAACTGGCATAAAATATGGAGAAAACAGAGATTAATGATTACATAATTTCCCTACCAAATACTAAAATATATTATAAAACTATAATATTAAATATTTTATAATACCAAAGTTTTATTTTTAAATTTTTAAATTAGACTACTCAGCCAACTACTGAAGTCTTTATTATCTACAACTGTTAGGTTTTTTACTTAACTAAATTGAGTCTTTAAAGTATATAGTCATATAATCTGTAAATAATGAACAATTTACATTTTTCTATCCAATTTTATACTTCATTTCTTTCTCTTGTCAAAATGAATTGGTTCATATTTTCAAAATGGTTTAATAATAATCCCAAAACTAGATAACCCATCCTTTGTTGCTTATTTGCTTTTAATGTTTCTCCATTTATCAGAGAATTGACCGCTTTGTTTTGAAAAAGATATATTTAGCTGTCCATCTGTCTACTCTTAATTTCCTAGTTTCTTTTAAAATTCTTAACCATAACAATTTCTGAATTTTATTGAACACACCTACAGCATGTATGGAAAAAATACTTTTCTTTCTTGCTCGATTAACATGGTTCTAACACTATTTCCCAACACTTGCATTCCTGCAGAGCACCTCAGTTGCTCATAGTTTATTATTCTTTCAATGACATTTCATTTTAATTGCAATTTTTCTAGACATGTTGCAGCTGTCTCCAGGAATGAGAGTCATCCCTATGTATTGCCTTATGTTTTATCTCTGTTTGGATTAGTATCAATGTTTTACTTGTTTCATTAACAATCATTTAGAAACTTCCTTTATTTTGTTCTTTCCTTGTGTTTCTAACTTTTAATGTTTTATAGAATTAACTTGCCATATCAACTGCGCTTCACAAAGTTTTACTGAGAATGAGTGGTTGTTAAGGTATTTTCAAAACTTTACTTTTTTTCTTATGGCAATTGGTCTGTTTAGATTTTCTCTCAATTTTATAAGTTTCTACAATTTATTTATTCTATAAAATAGCCATCTTTCCAGATTTTCAGATGAATATATAGGGAGTTGAATTAACACATAATTTAAAATTTTCTTCTCATAAGGGATTGTTTCCAAATTATGACTGTTTTGTATGTTTGCTTTATCCTTTTTTTCTTGATTAAGCTACTAGTTTCTTAGTTTTAGGAACCGTCTATTAATTAAATTTATTTATTAATTCTATTATTTTTGCAAATATATGAATCTCTTTGTATCTTTACTATTCTAACTTCTCCTTTCCTCTGCATCATTCTTTTCATTATTACTTCAATTTGATCCTTAAATCATTTAGTCTGTGTGAAAGCCATGGGTGAATCTGCCACTTGGGAAGTCCCTAGGGTAGACAGCCTCTATTCATTGTGAAAGAGTCCTAGACTTTGTGGCATGCCTAGAGATTTCATATCCAGAATCCAGAGGACATGGCACTTTTATTACCAGAGATGGTGATGTAACGGTCACCATGGTTAAAAAAGGAGAGCAGTTTGAAACCAAGGAATCTAGTGCTTCTTGATACAGTAGGAACTGATGATCTAGAGATGTGAAACTATGAAAACTACCTTGGTTTCTACTACTCCATTTATATTAGCAGCATTTAATTATAGAAAAGTGTATCTTACTTAAACATGAAAAAGAGAAACAAGATGCAAGTGAATCACACATAAAAAGATTGTAAGAATAAAATGAAAGATAATCTGAATTATGTACTAATAGATAACTAAGTAATGACAGAAAAATAGGACCATAAAATACATGAAAATTCTAATTTAACAATACAAAATTAGCTAAACAAGATTTTAAAACTATATAAAAATGAAAAAAGAAACAAATTAGAAATAATAAAGGTCAAAATGATATGGCTGGATAATAGAGAATTAATAGAGCTCAGGAAAGAAACAGAAAATACAGTATTTTAGAAACAGGGAGTAAAAAAATAGCAGCAGCGTAACGATAGACACATTTGAAATTACAATAACAGAAAGAAAGAAAATAAGAAAAATGAAAATAAAAGGAAACAATAAAATGAAAAGAATTAGAGGTGATCAATTTAGAAGGCAAAGAAGATCCAACATAGATATAACTGGAGGTCACAGAGACGAAAACAAATTAAAAGAACAAAACAAATAGCAAATATATAATTGAAGAAAATATTTTCCAAATTAAGGAGGACTTTACTTTATATTTAGGAAGTAAAAACGGTGTTACAGGAAAAATCAACCAAGAAGGTCAAAACCAAAACATATTCTAGGGACAACTACTGCACTTTAAATATAAAGGAAAATTTAAAAATCCTTGGATATCCATATAAAAACATTACAAAGTACCAAGAAAAGTTTAAACAAAATATTTCTATCAGACTTAGCAGCAGCAGCAGCAATTCTTAATACAATTGAACTATATATTTAAGGTGCTCAAAGAAAAAAAAAATGCTACAAGCATACTAAGTCCAGGCAACAGTACTTTTCATGTATAATAGAAACAATTATGAGTCTGCAAGGTATCAGGGAATTTTGTACTTATAAGCATTTACTGAAGAAATCTTTCAAGAATGAGCTTCAGATAACCAAGGATTATTGAGGGAAACTTCTGTCTAAGGTATATTGGTGAGCACTGATATACTTAACTGTAGCACCATGACTAGGTTATAGGGATAACGGTGACAGAATATTAGTTAAATGTTAGATATTCTGAAAAAAGAGATAAAAAACAACAATCACATATGAGGAAACAATGTAGAGAAATTTCTAATTCAAAATAAGCTTGTTGAACAATATGCAGTGTTAAGTGGAAATAAATAATGTCACTGAGAATTAGATGTTAATATAGAAATAAAAAGAGTGTTACTAAGTAATTCCACGATTGCCAACAGTAGGAAACGAATCAACAGCATCTTAAAAACACGAGATTAAATGCATTATTATAATAATAACCACTAGAATAAAAATACAAGAATTTCTAATACAAGATATTTTAAAATAAACATAAAATAAATAAAAGATGTTATAAAATAACATGGCAAAAGTAAGATCAAATATACTGCTCATATCAATAAATGCAAATGGGCTCAAAGTAGCCATTAAAGAAAAAAGAGTTTTTAACTAAACATCAACACCAACTATGTATATATTTTTTCTAAAACCAAAAGAAATTTAAAAATGATTACATTAAAAATAACACCAATATAGGTACAACTGTCCTAATGCTGAAACTACCAAAGATTCAAGTTGGAAGAGAAGTATGTTAATAATTAGAGATATTAATGAATACTTTGTAATTTAAAACAGATCCAGTGGAAAAATTTTATAGGCAATAGAAGACCTAAACACCATTATTAATAGGGTTATTTTTATAATAGTGTTTAGCATGAAAATCTAAAAATATTTTTCTTCTTTTCATATGCATATGAAACATTTTCACAAACTAACATTATATTAGACCACAAAACATCACTAATTTCAAAAAAAAAGAGATAAGCTGTACTCTAAGTATAATGAACTAAATTTAAAAATTAAAAATATAGCAAAACATAAAAAGCAACTGAAAAAAAATACAAGGTCTTCCGCATGGAAATTTTTGAAACATGTTCATGGGAAAGAAAAGTAATACAAAATGAAACTGCATAATCTCTTCAAAATAATGATGATAAAATACAACATATTTGATCTATGGAAGGCAGTTAAAGCAGCAACCCAAGAACATTTCATGACATGAAATCATTAAAACAGTAGACTGGAAAGAAAAATGACCTACAAAGGCAACTCACATAGCCAAAAAAGAAAAAAAAGAAAAAAAAGATCAGTAAACTAAACCAAAAAGAAAGGAAGGTAAAATAATTAACTATAGTGAAATCAATCATTAATGTTAGAAAGAAGAAAGTATTGGAATTAATGCAATTAATTCAATTAAATTGTTAATTGCTAATTAAATCAAAAACATTCTTTGAAAAAGGAATCACCAAAAAAGTCAAACTACTAGGCAACCTCATTTTAAAAAAAGAGAGGAAGCACAGATATAGAAAGGGGGAAAACTTGTCAAAGCCTAGAAAATCTTAAAAAAAAAATTATAAATGATTACTAGAAGAAACTCTATGTAAATATATTTGAAAACATAATAAAATGGATAAGCTTCTGAAAATATGACTTCATAAAAATGGACTATATTTGATATAAAAATTCTAAATTCTCCAGTTTTATGGAAGAAAAACAAAAATTTCCAAGTATCTCACCCACATTAAAAGAACCAGACCCAGATGCTTTTGTAGGGTTATTCTACAAAACTTATAAATATAATATATAGCTACTAAAGTAATTCCAGACCAATGAAGAAGAAGCAAACATTCCAAATGCTTTCATATTAGGTCAAAACAATATGATTTCAAAACATTCAAAAATAATGCAAGAAGGAAGCACTACAGACAAATCTCCATTATGAATACTGAAGCAAAAAACACATAAAATATTAGCAAACAAGATCCAATGAAATGTTAACTAAATAATCATTGTGATCCACTTAAGTGTTTGGTAGGAATGTTGAGGTAACTTAATATTAGGAAATATGTTGATTTAACTTAGTAAATTAATAAATAAAAAGAAGGAAACCATATGATTTTCTACATAGAAAACAAAGGAAAACACTTAAGATATTCTCATGATTAAAACATTAAATGAAGAAATAATTAACATAATAAAATGTGTTTATCTCAGCTCCAAAGCAAGTATTTTACTTATTGGAAAAATATTTAAAGCATTCCAATAAAGTCATGTACAAGATGTGGGTACCCACTGTCTTCACTACTATTTAACACTGCTTCGGAAGGATTAGCCAAAGTACTCTACAGTCAGCCCTCTGTATCTGTGGGTTCCACATCTGCAAATTCAACCAACTGCAGATCGAAAATACTTGAAAAAATAAATTCCATAAAGTTCTAAAAAGCAGAACTTGATTTGCCTCAGGCTGGCAACTATTTACATAGCATTACATTGTATTTGGCATTATAAGTAATCTAGAAATGATTTAAAGCATACAGGATGATGTGTGTAGGTTATATGCAAATACTATGCCATTTTATATAAGGTACTTGAGCATCTGTGGATTTTGTTATGGTGGCTGAAGGGAGGAAGAGTTATTCTGGAACCACTCCCCCTTGAATACTGAGAGACAACTATATTTGCAGATGACCTGATTGTATACTTGGAAAACCCAAAACTAACATTTTTTTTTTAAATTTTGTAAAATAGCAAGACACAAAATGTAAAGAAATTTCAAACAGAAAGTTAATAATAAAAAAATTTTAAAGTCACATTTCAAGAGAAAAAGAATGCGCAGGCATAAACTCTATCAAGAAACTTGCAATACAGTCCTGAAAGTCATAAAAGGTAGATGTGAACAAATGTCATTTCTCCCTAAGTTAGTTTATAACTTCAACATGATCCCAACAGTAATGCCATGTGGGTTTTTTCAGAGCTTAAAACACTGATTATAAATCTCAAATGAAAGAATACGCTAGCAAGAATAGCTAATAAAACTCTCAAAAAGAAGAGTACTCTGTGTGTGTGTGTGTGTGTGTGTGTGTGTGTGTGTATTTGGTAGAGAGTAATCACACAAATATTCCAACGTATCTACTTTAAAGACTCTATAATTAAATCATTGTGAGATTAGTACTTGAACTGGATAACAGTCTAATGGAACAAAATAGGAAATCTAGACACAGACCCAATGCATATGGAAATACGGTAAATAACTGCATCATTATGAGACATCAAACCAGTGAAACCATTATGCACTGAAAGTGGCTTTGTTTTAATTCACTGAAATTAATGTGGTTACAATATTTATTTTTTCCACAAGAACATTTTTCTGGTTAGTGTTCTTTATAGGTCATTTTCCTCCCCTCCCCTCCCCTCCCCTCCCCCTCCTCTCCTCTCCCCTCCCCTCCCTTCCCCTCCCTCCCTCCCTCCTTCCTCCTTCCCTTCCTTCTTTACCTTTTGTATTCTTTTTTTCTTTTCTGTCTTTCCTTCTCTCTCTCTTTCTCAATATATATGCACTATATTTGTAAAGTATTCATGTGTGCTTCTTTTTCATTACTCATCTTTTACATGTGAGGGATGAGCTACGTCCATACCCCAAACAAGTAGAAAGTTTTATTATTAACAATAGTAAGTGTAAGGTCTCCTCTCACCTGTCTGTTCACAATGTTTCTTTCCTCACTTCTACCATCAGTAGATTTTTTTTTTTTTTTACAAATAAGTCTTATATTTGTGGTTCCTTGTTCAGCGCCCTGTCTCTGTGCTTGTGCTTGGAATTTAAACAAATCCAGTCAAACTCCTACCATTAACCTGAGAACCCCAATGCCAATGTTGCAAATAAATAGTTGGTTCTGTATTACAGGGTCTGTCAGGATTTAAATTTGTGTTTGTGTGGCTTTTTTTTGATAACTGCAGACAAGAGTGTCCTTTAGCTAAAACATATCAAAACATCATCATCATTACTGACCATCATTGCTTTTGTAAGACCTGACTCCTGTTTTCTGTTTCACGCTTTCAGATTTCTCAATTGTTTTCCCTTACTTTTGGGTGAAAGAGAATATGTGTATTTAATTTACATTTAAAAATAGGAATTCCTACTCTAAAGGTTTTTAAAAACACATATAAAATGTCCCTTATATTGATTTTAATCTCAAATTGAAAATAAAATTATTCTTACGTCTGAGCTTCACAAGATGAAGGCAAGGGTCAATTTGTTATTTTCAAATATGGCAATGAAGTTGTCCAGAAGGACAAAAAGAGTCTGAAAATAAAGACCCACTGAAAATCTGGTACTAATAACCTTAAAAATGTACACCATAACACTTCAGTAGTTTCACAGGTGGAAAAATGTGAAGTGTGTTTACACTACTTGCCATAAGCCAGTTTTATCTGCATCAAGCCATATGGTTTGGGAAACTGGGAGTTTCATAAGAATCCAGAGTGAAATTTAACAGTACTATCTGAAAACAGAGTAAACTGAGGAGTTTATAAGGCATTCTAAGATACAGCAGGATTTTTTTTTTTTACCCCCTTAAACATATACTATCATACTGATACTTTGAAACTGTACCCACAGTGTTTCTGTCATTTAGGGAAAATTGCTCCATTGCTACGTTTATGTACAGAAAATTTTGTTGTAAGGTTTAGACTGCATTATGGGTAACTTCCTATGTAAGAAACTAGAAGCACTTAATGGAATGTATAGTTAATTATTTTAAAATGTTCATTATAACTTTTAAGGTTTCAAAATTATTACTCAATTTTACATATCAAAACAAACATACTGGGGAATCATTCAGAGAAGAGTAAGAGGAAATCAAGTAAAAAATTACATATCAACTAATCTAAATGTTATCTAGGGAAATTCTTGTTTGATATCTACAGATGAACTTAATATGAGAGCCAAGAAGTTTTATTTTATGCCTCTTCTTAGTGTATTAACTTATTATGTGCACTCTAAAGTATCAAAGGCAATGTTACTTAGAACAGTATTTTAAGATTTGAAGTTGGAGTTAAATGCACTCTTTAGGCTTTTAATTTTATTTAAGGTTTTTGGAATATAACTCAAGTAAAGTATTTAAATTAATAAATATATGAAATAAGGTCAGATCTTCAAGATGGTAGAGGAGTAAGACATGGAGATCATCTTCCTTCCCCAAAATACATCTACATGTGGAACAACTCCTACAGAACACCTACTGAACACTGGCAGAAGACCTCAGACTTCCCAAAAGGCAAGAAACTCCCCACATATCTGGGTAGGGCAAAAGAAAAAAGAAAAAACAGAGACAAAAGAATAGGAACGGGACCTGTACCTCTGGGAGGGAGGTGTGAAGGAGGAAAAGTTTCCACACACTAGGAAGGCCCTTCACTGGTGGGAATGGGGGGGGGGGGGGGAAGCTTTGGAGCCACAGAGGAGAGCACAGCAACAGGGGTGCAGAGGGTAAAGCAGAGAGATTCCTACACAGAGGATTGGTGCCAATCAGCACTCACCAGCCTGAGACATTTGTCTGCTCACCTGCCAGAGTGGGTGCGGGCTAGGAGCTGAGGCTCGGGCTTCGGAGGTCAGGTCCCGGGGAGAGGACTGGGGTTGGCTGCATGAACACAGCCTGAAGGGGGCTAGTGCGCCACAGCTAGCCAGTAGGGAGTCCAGAAAAAAGTCTGGACCTGCCTAAGAGGCAAGAGACCATTGTTTCCGGGTGCACGAGGAGGGGGGAATTCCTTCTCTGTCTGCCCACAGAAGGCAGAGCACTGCCTAAATGAGCTCCAGAGACAGGCGCGAGCTGCAGCTATCAGCTTGGACCCCAGAGACAGACATGGAATGCTAATGCTGCTGCTGCTGCCCCCAAAAAACCTGTGTGCAAGTACCGGTCACTACCCACACTCCCCCGGGAGCGTGTGCAGCACACCACTGCTAGAGTCCCATGATCCAGGGACACCTTCCCCAGGAGAACACACGGCGTGCATCAGGCTGGTGCAACGTCACGCCGGCCTCTGCCTCCTCAGTCTCGCCCCACATTCCAATTATTACTACCATACCGCTCCCTCTCCCAAGCCTGAGGGAACAAGAGAACCCTGATCAGCTGCTGCTTTAAGCCCCTCCTGTCTGGGTGGGGAACAGATGACTAAGGGTGGCCTATACGCAGAGGCAGGGCCAAATCCAAAGCTGAACCCCAGGAGCTGTGCAAACAAAGAAGAGAAAGGGAAATTTCTCTGTGCAGCATCAGGTGCAGCAGATTAAATCTCCGCAATCAACTTGATAAACCCTGCATCTGTGTAATACCTGAATAGACAACGAATGTTCCCAAAATTGAGGCAGTGGACTTTGGGAGCAACTGTAGACTTGGGGTTTGCTTTCTGCATATGATTTGTTTTTGCTTTTATGTTTATCTTAGTTTAGATTTTAGTGCTCGTTATCATTGCTGGAATTGTTTATTGTGTTGGTTGCTGTATTCCCTTTTTTTGGTTTTTTTTTTCCTTTTTTCTTGTTTTGTGAGTGTGTGTGATTTTGTCTGTTTAGGTTTGCTTTTATCATTTGTCCTAGGCTTCTGTTTTATTGTTTTTTCTTTTTTTAGCTTTTTTGGGGTTTTCTGTTTTTTTTCTTTTTATGATTGTGTGTGTGTATCTTTCTTTGTGTCATATTGTCTGTTTAGTTTTCTTTTACCATATGTTTTGGGGTTCTATCTGTTCGTTTTTTATTTCCTTCCTTTTCTTCTGAGCCGTGTGGGTGGCAGAGTGTTGGGCCTGAGCCTCCGAGGTGGGAGAGCTGAGTCCAGGACACTGGACCACCAGAGACCTCCCAGCCCCACGTAATATGAAATGGTGAAAGGTCTCCCAAGAGATCTCCATCTCAACACTAAGACCCAGCTCCACCCAATGGCCAGCAAGCTCCAGTTCTGGACCCTCACACCAAAAAACTAGCAAGACCAGAACACAACCCCACCAATTAGCAGAGAGGCTGCCTAAAGTGATACTAAGTTCACAGCCACCACAAAACACACCACCCGACGAGGCCCTGCCCACCAGAAGGACAAGATTCAGTCTAATCCACCAGAACACAGGCACCAGTTCCCCACACCAGGAAGCCTACACAACCCACTGAACCAATCTCACCGACTGGGGGCAGACACCAAAAATAATAGGAATTACGAACCTGCAGCTGATGAAAAGGAGACCCCAAACACAGTAAGTTAAGCAAAATGAGAAGACACAGAAATATACAGGAGATGAAACAGCAAGGTAAAAACCCACCAGACCAAACAAATGAAGAGGACGTACGCAGTCTACCTGAAAAAGAATTCAGAGTAATGATAGTAAAGATGATCCAAAATCTCGGAAGAAGAATGGAGGAAACACAAGAAACGTTTAACAGGAACCTAGAAAAACTAAAGAGAAAACAAACAATGATGAACGACACAATAAATGAAACTTAGAATACTCTAGAAGGAATCAATAGCAGAATAACTGAGGCAGAAGAACAGATAAGTGACCTGGAAGATACAATAGTGGAAATAACTGCCACAGAGCAGAATAAAGAAAAAAGAATGAAAAGAATGAAGGACACCTCCGAGATCTCTGGGACAATATTAAATGCACCAACATTTGAATTATAGGGGTCCCAGAAGAAGACTAAAAGAAAGGATTTCAGAAAATATTTGAAGAGATTATAGTTGAAAACTTCCCTAACATGGGAAAGGAAATAGTCAATCAAGTCCAGTAAGAATGGAGAGACCCATACAACATAAATCCAAGGAGAAACACACCAAGACACATATTAAACAAATGATCAAAAATTAAATACAAAGAAAAAATATTAACAGCAGTAAGGTAAAAGCAACTAAAAACTGAAAAGGGAATCCCCATAAGGTTAAAAGCTGATCTTTCAGCAGAAACTCTGCAAGCCAGAAGGGAGTGGCAGGACATATTTAAAGTGACAAAAGGGAAAAACCTACAACAAACATGACTCTACCCAGCAAGGATCTCATTCAGATTCGACAGAGAAATTAAAACATTCACGGACAAGCAAAAGCCAAGAGAATTCAGAACCAACAAACCAGCTCCACAACAAATGCTAAAGGAATTCTCTAGGCAGGAAACACAAGGGAAGGAAAAGACCAACAAAAACAAACCCAAAACAATTAAGAAAATGGTAACAGGAAAACACATATTGATAATTACCTTAAATGTAAATGGGTTAATGCTCCAACCAAAAGACACAGACTGGCTGAGTGGATACAGAAACAAGATCTGTATATATGCTGTCTACAAGAGACCCACTTCAGACTGAGGGACACATACAGACTGAAAGTGAAAGGATGGAAAACAGATATTCCATGCTGGAAATCAAAAGAAAGCTGGAGTAACAATTCTCATATCAGATAAAACAGACTTTAAAATAAAGACTATTACAAGAGACAAAGAAAGAAATTACATAATGATCAAGGTATCAATCCAAAAAGAAGACATGACAATTGTAAATATTTATGCACCCAACATAGGAGCACCTCAATATATAAGGCAAATGCTAGCTGCCATAAAAGGGGGAATCGACAGTAACACGATAATAGTAGGGGACTTTAACACCCCACTTTCACCAATGGACAGATCATCCAAATTGAAAATAAATCAGGAAATACAAGCTTTAAATGACACCTTAGAGCAGATGGACTAATTGTTACTTATAGGACATACCATCCCAGAACAACAGAATACACTTTCTTCTCAAGTAGTCATGGATCATCCTCCAGGATAGATCATATCTTGGGTCACAAACCAAGGTTCAGTAAATTTAAGAAAATTGAAATCATATCAAGTATCTTTTTTGACCACAACACTATGAGGCTAGATATCAACTACAAGAAAAAAAAAAAACCTGTAAAATATACAAACACATGAAGGCTAAACAATACTAAATAACCAAGAGATCACTGAAGAAGTCCAAGAGGAAATCAAAAAACACCTAAAAACAAATGACAGTGAAGGCACAATGACGCACAACCTATGGAATGCAGCAAAGGAAGTTCTAGGAGGGAAGTTTATGGCAATACAATCCTACCAAGAGAAACAAGAAAAATCTCAAATAACAACCTAAATTTACACCTAAAGCAGTTAGAGGAAGAAGAACAAAAAATCCCAAAGTTAGCAGAAGGAAAGAAATCATAAAGATCAGATCAGAAATCAATGAAAAACAAATGAAGAAAACAACAGCAAAGATCAATAAAACTGAAAGCTGGTTCTTTGAGAAGATAAATAAAATTGATAAACCATTAGCCAGACTCATCAAGAAAAAAAGGGAGAAGACTCAAATCAACAGAATGAGAAAAGAAAAAGCAGAAGTAACAACTGACACTGCAGAAGTACATAGGATCATGAGAGACTACCACAAGCAACTATATGCCAATAAAATGGACAATCTGGAAGAAATGGAAAAATTCTTAGAAAAGTACAACCTTCCAAGACTGAACCAGGAAGAAAGAGAAACTATGAACAGACCAATCACAAACACTGAAATTGAAACTGTGATTAAAAATCTTCCAACAAACAAAAGCCCAGGACCAGATGGCTTCATAGGCAAATTCTATCAAACATTTAGAGAACAGCTAACACCTATCCTTCTCAGACTCTTCCAAAATATAGCAGAAGAAGGAACACTCCCAAACTCATTCTACGAGGCCACCATCACCCTGATACCAAAACCAGACAAAGAAAACTACAGGCCAATATCAGTGATGAACATAGATGCAAAAATCCTCAACAAAATACTAGCAATCAGAATCCAACAACACATTAAAAGGATCATACACCATGATCAAGTGGGGTTTACCTCAGGAATGCAAGGATTCTTCAATAAACGCAAATCAATCAATGTGATACACCATATTAACAAACTGAAGGATAAAAAAACATATGATCATCTCAATAGATGCAGAAAAAGCTTTTGACAAAATTCAACACCCATTTATGATAAAAAACTCTACAGAGAGTGGGCATAGAGGGAACCTACCACAATATCATAAAGGCCATATATGACAAACCCACAGCCAATATCGTTCTTAATGGTGAAAAACTGAAACCATTTCCTCTAAGATCAGGAGCAAGACAAGGTTCCCCACTCTCACAACTAGTATTCAACTTAGTTTTGGAAGTTAAGACATGGCAATCAGAGAAGGAAAAGAAATAAAAGGAATCCAACTGGAAAAGAAGTAATACTGTCACTGTTTGCAGATGACATGATAACATACATAGAGAATCCTAAAGATGCTACCAAAAAACTACTAGAGCTAATCAATGAATTTGGTAAAGTAGCAGGATACAAAATTAATGCACAGAAATCTCTGGCATTCCTATACACTAATGACAAAAAATCTGAAAGAGAAATTAAGGAAACACTCCCATTTACCACTTCAACAAAAGAATAAAATACTGAGGAATAAACCTACCTAAGGAGACAAAAGACATGTATGCAGAAAACTATAAGACACTGATGAAGGAAATTAAAGATGATACAGACAGATGGAGAGATACAGCAATGTTTTTGGATTGGAAGAGTCAATATTGAGAAAATGACTATACTACCCAAAGCAACCTACAGATTCAGTGCAATCCCTATCAAACTACCAATGGCATTTTTCACAGAACTAGAACAAAAAATTTTACAATATGTATGGAAACACAAAAGACCCTGAATAGGCAAAGCAATCTTGAGAAAGAAAAACAGAGCTGACGGAATCAGGCTCCCTGACTTCAGACTATACGACAAAGCTACAGTAATCAAGACAGTATGGTACTGGCACATAAACGGCAATACAGACCAATGGAACAGGATAGAAAACCCAGAGATAAACCCATGCACATATGGTCACCTGATGTTTGACAAAGGAGGCAAGAATATGCAGTGGAGAAGAGACAGCCTCTTCAAAAGTGGTGTTGGTAAAACTGGACAGTTACATGTAAAAGAATGAAATTAGAACACTTCCTAACACCATAGACAAAAATAAACTTAAAATGGATTAAAGATCTAAATGTAAGACCAGACACTATAAAACTCTTATAGGCAGAACACTCTATGACAAAAATCACAGCAACACCCTTTTGACCCACACCGCCAAGTAGTGGAAAAAAACCCAAAAATAAACAAACGGGACCTAATGTAACTTAAAAGCTTTTGCACAGCAAAGGAAACCATAAACAAGACGAAAAGACAACCTTCAGAATGGGAGAACATATTTGCAAACACAGCAACTGACAAAGGATTAATCTCCAAAATATACAAGCAGCACATGCAGCTCTATCAAAATAACAAACCACCCAATGCAAAAATGGGCAGAAGACCTAAACAGACATTTCTCCAAAGAAGATATACAGATTGCCAACAAATACATGAAAGTATGTTCAACATCACTACTCATGAGAGAAATGCAAATCAAAATGACAATGAGGTATCACCTCACACTGGTCAGAACAGCCATCATCAAAAAATCTGTCTACAAACAACAAATGCTAGAGAGGGTGTGGAGAAAAGGGAACCCTCCTGCAGTGGTGGTGGGAATGTAAATTGATACAGCCACTATGGAGAACAGTATGAAGGTTCCTTAAAAAACTAAACATACAACTGTCATATGACCCAGCAGTCCCACTACTGGGCATATACCTTGAGAAAACCGTAATTCAAAGAGTCATGTACAACAATGTTCATTGCAGCACTATACTTACAATAGTCAGGATATGGAAGCAACCTGACTGTCCATCGACAGATGAATGGATCAAGAAGATGTGGCAGATATATACAATGGAATATTAACTCAGCCATAAAAAGAAATGAAACTGAGTTATTTGTAGTGAGGTGGATGGACCTAGAGTCTGTCATACAGAGTGAAGTCAGAAAGAGAAAAACAAATACCGTATGCTAACACATATATATGGAATCTAAAAAAACCCCACAAAAACTGGTTCTGAAAAACTAGGGGCAGGACATGAATGGAGACACAGACATAGAGATTGGACTTGAGGACATGGGGAGTGGGAAGGGTTAGTTGGGATGAAGTGTGAGAGTAACATTGACACATATACACTACCAAATGTAAAACAGATAGCAAGTGGGAAGCAGCCACATAGCACAGGGAGATCACCTTGGTGCTTTGTGACCACCTAGAGGGATGGGATAGGGAGGGTGGGTGGGAGACACAAGCGAGAGGAGATATGGGGATATATGTATATGTATAGCTGATTCACTTTCTTATAAAGCAGAATCTAACACACCATTGTGAAGCAGTTATACTCCAATAAAGATATTTGGACAAAAAAAAGGAGACATGTACCACAATGTTCATTGCAGCACTATTTACAATAGCCAGGACATGGAAGCAACCTAAGTGTCCATCAACAGATGAATGGATCAAGAAGACGTGGCACATATATACAACAGAATATTACTCAGCCATAAAAATAAATGAAACAGAGTTATTTGTAGTGTGGTGGATGGGCCTAGAGTCTGTCATACAGAGTGAAGTAAGTCAGAAAGAGAAAAACAAATACCGTATGCTAACACATATATATGGAATCTAAAAAAAAAAAAAAACAAGATTCTGATGAACCTAGGGGCAGGAATAAAGACGCAAACATAGAGAATGGACTTGAGGACACAGGGAGGGGGAAGGGTAAGCTGTGACACAGTGAGAGAGTGGCATAGACATATATACACTACCAAGTGTAAAATAGATAACTAGTGGGAAGCAGCTGCATAGCAAAGGGAGATCAGCTCGGTGCTTTGTGACCACCTAGAGGGGTGGTATATGGAGGGTGGGAGGGAGACGCAAGAGGGAGGGGATATGGGGATATATGTATACATATAGCTGATTCACTTTGTTATACAGCAGCAATTAACACACCATTGTAAAGCAATTATACTCCAATGAAGTTGTTAAAAATTAATAAGTAAATAAAAGAATATAAGTATAAAACAAAATTGCTAAGATTGGGAAAGAAAAAAGAAAACCACACTTTTACTTTCTAAAACCCTGTAGTGTTTGAAATGTTTACAACTATTTTGTAAATAAGGCAAATGCAAAAAAAGCAAGTGTTTTGTTGTTGTTCAGAAATATATGAAATAAAATGAATACATTCATATATAAATATTAATTCAAAAAATTAAATTATCTAAAATCTTACAATACACTTCCAATAATCAGGGAAAAAGTGACTTGCTTGCATATTCCTTCTGAAATATAAAGCAACCTGAATCCTCATCATCTACTATGGAATTCCTTAAGCTGATAGCAAAACCAAGAAGAAAAGTGAAATTTATACAAAATTGATTAGTTTGAAAAAAAAAATCACGCCTGTTTTTAGGATAGGTCAGAAAAAATTTCTTTATAAATAATTTATCAGAAACTACTCTATAAAAACCTAAGGAAATGTCACGAGAGGTGCAATCTTTTTAAACTATTCCTGTATAAATCAATTAAGATGCTTTATTTTGACACCTAGTGTCAGTGTTTACCAAAGGTAGATAGACAAGTCCATCCCTGAAGCATGCATTTGCAAATAACTTTACTCATTAATGTTTAATTAAGACAAGGGAAAACTGTCCTTTACATTTTGCTGCAATTAGTGCTCTCTATACCCCACTGACTTCTCATGATGAATTACTTTTCAAATGAAAAGTGAAATGAATAAAACTGGAAACACTCCATCTACTATGCATTGCCCATACCACATTTTAAAGATGGAAACCAAATAATACTATGCATAGTGGAAACAACTGAAATCATCTGTTGTTGATTTCAAAAGTGAAGCTTCCTTCTCATTATGACTCTAAAGTGATATAACATGAAAAACCCAATTTATTCCTATTAACTCATAAGGCCACATAATATCAGAGCTTTGGGAGGTTTAATTCAACCCCCTCAATTTAAAATATTCCATAAACAGTAAGTGAATTGTGAAGGTCACATAATTTTCCAAATGATGTTGTCATCATTTCACCTACAATGTTAACATTCCACTCTTTTAAGGGACTCTATAATCCATCTAATGCAATGTCCTTACTTTACCAAATAACCAATCTAAACCAATGCTGCACAATTGCCAAAAAACCCACAAAACAAAACAAAACAAAACAAAAAACCTTGAAGTCTGGAAAGATCATTGGACTTATGCAACGTTATATAACAAGTGATAGATCTAAAAATACAGTATAGATGTTCTACCCCCAAATCTTTCCCCTTACTTTCTTTTTTTTTTTTTTTTTTCCCCTTACTTTCTACTCAAATATTTTTTGTGCTCCTTTTAGACTGGGAGAACAAATACAGTATGAGAAATATTTATGAAATCTTTGATCATTATATTCAGACATCAAAAAGTTGGTGCATTCTTTTTTTTTTTTTTTGTATATGAATGCTTATAGCCCCTTCACTCATAACAGCCAAAAACTGGAAACAGCCCAAATGTCCATCAACAGGTGAAAGCATAAACAAATGACGGAGCCCTACTCAGTAAAAAATATGAACAAAACTACTAACATACATAACAACCTTGATGATCCCGAAAACACTGTCAACTGAAAGAAGCCAGACACAAAAGAATACAGACCAGAGAACTCATTTATATAATATACTATCACAGAAGAAACTAATCTAAGGTGATAGAAATCAAACCAGTGCCTGCCTATGGTGGGTTGGGTTTGACTGGAAAGTAACGAGGAATTTTTTTCGGTTGACGGTATGTTCTCTATCTTGAATGGGACGCTGGTTATGTTGGTGTGTACATTTATCAAAATTCATCATACTGTGACGCAAAATTTCAACCATATCAATGAGTTTAAATTTTCTCACAGTTAAGAAAATGCTGTGGTATTTATATTATCTTAGATTCATTTAAAGAGTGATATACCACTGCTGTTTTTAATAGCTTTACTGAGGTATAACTGACATACAATAAACTGTACGTATTTAAAGTGTACAATTTCATAAACTTTGACATATCACAACCAATGAATATATACAATTAAGTATAATTATAATAAATGTATTCATCTCCTTCAAATGTTTCTTCATGTCCTTTATACTCCTTCTTTCTTACAAGTTGGGACATTCTTGAAATAGCATATTATTACATATGCTTTATGTTATGTCTAATATTAATGAACTAAGATGGTATTAGTAACAGTAGATAACTATTTCCCAGATTCTTTTAAAAACGTTCCTTTTTTTCATTACCCCCTTAATTCCAGAATCTCCCCTCAAATATATGAAATACTTAGAATTTACAAATAGCTTGAGGACTAGTCTGAGTTCAACAATAAATGTGTTGCATGTTTTCTATGCAGTGAATTATTTGCCAACATAGAAAAAAACTGTGAAATTTCACATGTAAATCCAGATTTCCACATTCTCTGTAAACAACATTGGAAGGTAAGGCTGATCTGAGCATGCATCACCACATGGCTACAAACCCTCAGAGCTGAGTAACACTGAACCACTTTGAATAGGGCATAAGCTCTTCAATTCTCCACAGTCCCCTCCACTCCCTATTACTTCCCAACATCAAAGCTTGTAGCTCTTGCCACTTAGGTTCAAGCTTGCACTATTGCTTTTTGAACACCTGGTCTGCTTCACTCATTTATTTTACCTACCTGGTCCCTGGAAGCTTTTGCATAATTGCTCTGACGGCAAAACTACATAAATGAGATATTGCAATAAATTCACCCACCATATACACACACAGATTTTGAAATTATGTATCATGCACTTATGTACAATTGGATTAAGTAATTATTTTTGAAACAAACTATGGACATATTGGATGACCATTAAAAATAATCTCTGTACTGTGCAAGCTTAATTTGAATATATGCTACTTATTTAAAATCATGGAACTAGTGAGAAAAGATGCATCACTTTTGCACAAAATTGCAGAAAACAGCCCATGATGTTAGGCCATGGGTAAAAATTATGAATAAGTAACTATCAATAATCAGTTCTCAAGGGTGTATTGATATGGATCAGATTGAGGCCATGGGCCAGGAAACATCAGTGGTAGGATATGGTGTGGAGAGTGGATCTGAATTGTCTAAGCAGACCAGGGGCAGTGTCAAAGCAAAATGTAGTTAAGGTACAGAGAGTAGGCCAATCTGGCTGGAGTAGAGACCAAGTTATGTTGAGGTTAGCAGAGCAGTTCAAACAGAGAAAGGAGAAATTTAGCATCAGGAATTTGTAACTTAAATGCTTCTTCTAAAATATGAGCCTGTGCGTTATGACTACCTAACACGAATGGGAATGTAGTAAAGTCTCCTAATTGTTTTTTATCCTCACAAAACATGCTACTCTATTTGGAAAACAGTTTCCTGTACCCTCCTTCTCTCTCTCTCATCAAGGGGGAAAAAAGTACTTAAGTTCTGACCATAGCTATGCTTAAATTTAAACTCCAACATGATCTCAATGTCCAAAACAGAATAAAACTATGGAAAGTTCAGAAATACATACTGGAGAAATATCAACAGACCCTTAATACTGGCCTCACTATTGGGTACTGGTTACAATAACAATTCAAAGACCTTGAACTATCAAGCAGGTTTACTGATAGAGGACTCTTACCGGAGCTCCTGCTGTTCAATCTGACAGATTTACCACACGTGGCTGCACATGGCTATACTTGTACCCACTCAAGTGTGTAAGAAGTGTCTAGTAACTGTGCCACTGAGAATTCGCCTCAGTAATGTATTAATTGCAGTGCTACCTCAAACCAAAGAAGTTAAGCCTGATAGGAAAGTAGTCCATGTCATTACTGCTGTTTCCTTAAATGCAAAGCATCATGTTATTTGAGGGTGTATATATATATATATATATATATTTTTTAACATCTTTATTAGAGTATAATTGCTTTACAGTGGAGTGTCAGTTTCTGCTTTGTAACAAAGTGAATCAGTTATACATGTACATATGTCCCCGTATCTCTTCCCTCTTGCATCTCCCTCCCTCCCACCCTCCCACCCCTCTAGGTGGTCACAAAGCACCGAGCTGATCTCCCTGTGCTATGCAGCTGCTTCCCACTAGCTATCTATTTTACATTTGGTAGTGTATATATGTCCATGCCACTCTCTCACGTTGTCCCAGCTTACCCTTCCCCCTCCCCATATCCTCAAGTCCATTCTTTAGTAGGTCTGCATCTTTATTGTCGTCTTGCCCCTAGGCTCTTCTGACCTTTTTTTTTTTTTTAAGATTCCATACATATGTGTTAGCATATGGTATTGGTTTTTCTCTTTCTGACTTACTTCACTCTGTATAACAGTCTCTAGGTCCATCCACCTCACTACAAATAACCCAGTTTTGTTCCTTTTTATGGCTGAGTAATATTCTGTTGTATATATGTGCCACATCTTCTTTATCCATTCATCTGTCAATGGACACTTAGGTTGCTTCCATGTTCTGTCTATCATAAATAGAGCTGCAATGAACATTTTGGTTCATGACTCTTTTCAAATTATGGCTTTCTCAGGGTATACATCCAGTAGTGGGATTTCTGGGTCGTATGGTAGTTCTATTTTTAGTTTTTGAAGGAGCATCCATACTGTTCTCCATAGTGGCTGTATCAATTTACATTTCCACCAACAGTGCAGGAGGGTTCCCTTTTCTCCACACCCTCTCCAGCATTTATTGTTTGTAGATTTTTTTTGATGATGGCCATTCTGACTGGTGTGAGATTATATTTCATTGTAGTTTTGATTTGCATTTCCCTAATGATTAATGACGTTGAGCATTCTTTCATGTGTTTGTTGGCAGTCTGTATGTCTTCTCTGGAGAAATGTCTATTTAGGTCTTCTGCCCAGTTTTGGATTGGGTTGTTTGTTTTTTTGATATTGAGCTGCATGAGTTGCTTTTATGTTTTGGAGATTAATCCTTTGTCAGTTGCTTCATTTGCAAATATTTCCTCCCATTCTAAGGGTTGTCTTTTCGTCTCGTTTATGGTTTCCTTTGCTGTGCAAAAGCTTTTAAGTTTCATTAGGCCACATTTGTTTTTATTTCCACTTCTCTAGGAGGTGGGTCAAAAAGGATCTTGCTGTGATTTATGTCATAGAGTGTTCTGCCTATGTTTTTCTCTGAGAGTTTGATGGTGTCTGGCCTTACATTCAGGTTTTTAATCCATTTTGAGTTTATTTTTGTGTATGGTGTTAGGGAATGTTCTAACTTCATTCTTTTACACGTAGCTGTCCAGTTTTCCCAGCACCACTTATTGAAGAGGCTGTCTTTTCTCCACTGTATATTCTTGCCTCCTTGAAGGTATATATTTTTGATACTCTTTCATTACACGTGAAAATGTTGAGAATGATCTTTGGATTGCTGAGATATATTTATAGACAAGATTTTTCCTTTTCATGTGAAGGAACTAAACATACATATATTTTATTAAAGAATGAATAACATCCAGTATAGGAAATATTCATGTGCATTTTCCATATACCTGAGAAACCAAAACAAAACGTTTAAGGCAGAAGGTCAGCACCTTGAAAACAGGGAGCATTTCAACAGATAATAACCAGAAATCTTGGCAGGCAGTCTCAACTAAACACAATACACAGAATTTTATAACTGTGTCATGTGATCCCTCTTCTTAAAGTTAGATTACTGGAATAACATTTTAGGTCTTTAGCATCTTTCATTATTCAATTCATTATCGAGAAAAAGAATGATGGGCTTAAAATATGGACTTTAAGTTTAAGAGATCCAAATTTGAATCTGAGCTCTTCTACTTAGTTGGATATTTCACACTTCTAAACTATGAGATTAATGTTACCTACCTTTCAAATAATTTGTGAAGACTAATTAAAATAATATATATGAACCACTTAGCATCACAACTAGCACTCAAGTATATATAGTCAAAGTATACTATATACTCAATAAATACTATTACATATAAATGTGTACTATGTAAAAATTATATTAAAAAATAAAATTTGTAATTTTGCAATTACAGATTTTAGATCTGTGTGGTTTATGTGCGTGTTTCTATGTGTGCATGCATAAATTTTTTTCAAATTAGTTCTTTTACTAGAAATAAAATGAATGGGTAAAATTGTTTACAATCTGGTGATATTCATGTATAGGTGTGTATGATATGTGTATACAGAGGGAGAGACAGAGAGAATAATAAAATCTCAAAGTGAGTCATGTGTTATGCACAATCTAAAGAATTCTGAGAGCCTTTTATGATTTTGCTCCAAGATAAAATACAATCTCTCTTCTTAAAATTAAATATATGAAGCCAATAATTTATCTAGTTCTGAAAGAGGCAGAAGAAAATCACTAGAAAGTAGAAATACTGTATTAAACATCATTTTGGAAACTACCAGAAGAGTTTGTTATAGCCCAGAATTATCATGGGTTCTATGGATGAAATATTTTATGAATAAAACAAATATTTATATAAAGCTTCACTGACACTTCATTTTACACATTACATTGTTTAAAATCATAACAACATTTAAAGTTAAACAATATTATTGAGATCCAGAGAGATATAGTCTTGCCTGAGTTTTTTATTTTTAATTTTAATTTGTTTTATATTGGAGCATAGTTAATTAACAATGTTGTGTTAGTTTCAGGTGTACAGCAAAATGATTCTGTTATACATATACATGTATCTGTTCTTTTTCAAATTATTTTTCCATTTAGGTTATTGTTGAATATTGAGAGTTCCCTGTGCTATACAGTAGGTCCTTGTTGGCTATCTGTTTTAAATATAACAGTGTGTACATGTCAATCCCAAACTCCCAGTCTATCCCTCCCCCCTACCCCTCCCCCTGGTAACCAAAAGTTCATTCTCTAAGTCGGTGAGTCTGTTTCTGTTTCGTAAATAAGTTCATTTGTATCATTGTTTTAAGATTCCACATAGAAGTGATATCATATGATATCTGTCTTTCTCTGTCTGACTTGCTTCACTTAGTATGATAATCTCCAAGTCCATCCATGTTGCTGCAAATGGCATTATTTCATTCTTTTTAATGGCTGAGTAATATTGCATTGTTTATATGTACCACATCTTCTTTATGCATTAACCTGTCAATGGACATTTAGGTTGCTTCCATGTTCTGGCTATTGTTAACAGCATTGCAATGAACACTGGGGTGCATGTATCATTTCAAACCATGTTTTTCTCTGGATATATGCCCAGAAGTAGGACTGCTGAACCATATGTTTTTTTAAGGAACCTCCATTCTCTTCTCTATAGTGGCTACACCAATTTACATTCCAACCAACAGTGTAGGAGGGTTCCCTTTTCTCCACACCCTGTCCAGCATTTATTGTTTTGGATGATGGCCATTCTGACTGGTGTGAGTTGACATCTCATTGTAGTTTTGATTTGCATTTTTCTAATAATTAGTGATGCTGAGCATCTTTTCATGTGCCTCTTGGCCATTGGTATGTCTTCTTTGGAGAAAAGTCTATTTAGGTTTTCTGCCCATTTTTTGGTTGGGTTGTAATACATTAAAAGGAACATACACCATGATCAAGTGAGATTTATCCCAAGGATACAAGGATTTTTCAATATCCACAAATCTATCAGTGTGATACACCATATCAACAAATTGAAGAATAAAATCCATACGATCATTGCAATAGATGCAGAAAAAGCTTTTGACAATATTCAACACCCATTTATGATAAAAACACTCCAGAAAGTGGGCATAGAGGGAACCTACCTCAACATAATAAAGGCCATACACAACAAACCCACAGCTAACATCATACGCAATGGTGAAAACCTGAAAGCATTTCCTCTAAGATCAAGAACAAGACAAGGATGTCCAGTCTCGCTACTCCTATTCAACATAGTTTTGAAAGTCCTAGCCATGGCAATCAAAAAAGAAAAGGAAATAAAAGGAATGCAAATTGGAAAAGAATAAGTAAAACTGTCACTGTTTGCAGATGACATGATACTATACATAGAAAATCCTAACGATGCCACCAGAAAACTACAATAGCTCATCAATGAATTTGGTAAAGTTGCAGGATACAAAGTTAATACACAGAAATCTGTTGCATTTCTATACACTAACAATGAAAGATCAGAAAAAGAAATTAAAGAAACAATCCCATTTACGATCCCATCAAAAAGAATAAAATACCTAGGAATAAACCTACTTACGGAGACAAAAGGCCTGTACTCTGAAAACTATATGACAATGATAAAAGAAATTGAAGATGACACAGATGGAAAGATATACCATGTTCTTAGATTAGAAGAATCAAAATTTTCAAAATGACTATACTACCCAAGGCAATCTACAGATTCAATGCCATCCCTATCAAATTGCCAATGGCATTTTTCCCAGAACTAGAACAAAAAATCTTCAAATTTGTATGGAGACACAAAAGACCTCATATAGCCAAAGCAACCTTAAGAAAGAAAAACGGAGCTGGAGGAATCAGGCTCCCTGACTTCAGACTGTACTACAAAGCTACAGTCATAAAAACAGTATGGCAGTGAGACAAAAACAGAAATATAGATCAATGGAACAGGATAAAAATCCTAAAAATAAACCAATGCTCCTATGGTCAATTAATCTATGACAAAGGAGGCAAGACTATATACAATGGAGAAAAGACAGTCTCTTCAATAAATGGTACTGGGAAAACTGGACAACTACATGTAAAAAAATTAAATTAGAATATTCTTTAACACCATACACAAACAAATTCAAAATGGATTAAGGACCTAAATATAAGACCGGATACTATAAAAGTCTTAGAGGAAAGCATAGGCGGAATATTCTTTGACATAAATTGCAGCAATATCTTTTTGGATCCGTCTCCTAGAGTAATGGAAATAAAAACAAAAATAAACAAATGGGACCTAATTAAACTCAAAAGCTTTTGCACAGCAAAGAAAACCATAAACGAAACAAAAGACAGCCCACAGAATGGGAGAAAATATTTGCAAATGATACGAACGACAAGGAATTAGTCTCAAAAATTTACAAACAGCTCATGCAGCTCAATAGTCCTGCCTGAATTTAGAAGGCAATTTCAAGAGGGAGCTAAGACTCCATTCCAACTATTGTGACTCCCAATGTATTTTGTGTTCTTACATTTTTTCTTTACCATGGCCTATTGCCTTTTGGTTCTCCAGAATTCTTTTTACTTGAGTGTGCCATGGAGTGTGCATTCCATGGCAAATATCCTGGCAGTGCTTGCATCAAGCTCAAAGTCAACCATGTATCAATTCAAGATTCCCTTGTGTTAGAGATAACATACTTTGAAAGTTTTATCTTCAAAATCTTCCAAGATCTTTTAAAGAGTGTAACTTCCCTTTTTTAAGAGCAGAACTCTGAGGATCCAGACTCGCACCTATAATAGAATAGATGCACTTACTGGCTTTACATAATAGAATTATTATCCATCACACTCAAACTAAAAGTCCTGCTCCTCACTGCCCCTGGATCAAGCTGTAAGGTGTTGCCATATGAGCAGCAGTTTTATTCCAAATCAATACCTGCAATTAGGAGAATCGGCACTTGCACTCTTTGATTAGGAGCATTTGCGGTATTTTTAACCACAGGATTTTAATGCACACTTTCCTCTTAATCAGAAGTTACAGAGGCCTATAATTTAACCCCAGCTTCAGCTTCTATGGAAGATGAACATTTTTAGAAGGATCCTATAGTACACCCCAAAGTGAGTTTTTCATTTGCTACATGATCGTATATACATTATTAACTTGTGCCATTATGTGTCAAATGCATCCTCCAACTTGAGTAAAAACCTGTCCATTTATATTGCACAAATGTGGAAAATACATTTAAAATAGGTAGAAAGATTAATTTGTAAAATAAATTTGGAAATATTTTGAAAATTTCTTAGACTTCCTTAGAAGTAAACCTTGGCTGTATTCAAGGAAATGGGGCTGACTACATTAGGACAATCATCTTTTCTAAATATGTAGTCAATATTTTAATCATCCACTGTAGCCTACTCCAATAGAATGGCTTTGTCTCAATTCAACTTTTTAGTGTGATATAAGAATATGTTATAAACCAATTAAAAAACTTGTCCTATAAATGTGACTTTTTTTTACTATTTCAGTGTTGAGAGGATATTGACCCAATTTCTCTTTTCACAGTGGTTGATGAAAAGCTTTGAGCAAAAATTATGAACCATCCTTAGAATACTAAAGAGACCTATGGTTTATATTTTAGTATTAGGTTTATTCTTGGCTTCATTTTTATATTTATCATTTTTAAGCCTAATTTAGTGTATTTTGCTGTATTTTGTGTGTCTTTGTAATTAGTAATAAACTCTAAAGTAAAGCAGACTATGAATTAATAAATGATTTAATGTATTTCAGGGCAGAGAAATCCTTTCACAGTATGGCCCCAACTTCTCTCTTTAGCCTTCCTCTCACCACTCCTTCTCATTCATTCTTTCTCTACCCATACTGATTTTTAAAAACTACTTTATTGAGGTATGATTGACATATAAAATTACTGTCCACATTAAATAAATACAACTTCATGAGCACAGATCTCCCCTTTTTTATAGTTCTTCACAATTTTGACAATGCTGAACCTCATCTCACAATATTTTACCACTGTCATTTCCCTGTAAGTCACATGGTTAAGACTGATCTCAAAAATCATCCTTTCATGGCTCCAGGAAAGAATCAGTGAAAGTATGCAGCTGTACTTTTCTTTGATTTAATATTACTTAAATTTAAAAATTTATAAGATATTTAAACAATGATATAAAGTAAATGTTATACTTCAAAGAAACTCAATTAAGTTTTAAGATATTGTAGCATATTAGAAGACAAATATCTAAGAAATGATTCCAAGTTCTAAGATGTACATTCTCTCCACTACTGCATATTTTCTTACTATCATGTATCTTAAACAAATCTTTATTCTCATATGTGTTTTAATTATTTTGACAGATTAAACTAACTTAAAAAGCCAATTCAAATTTTAAATTATTCTGGAACATTGTTTTAGCAAATACTAACTAAAGCTGGGTAGCCTTAAAATCATTTCTTGGGTAGAGGTTTATAGTATGAATGGATTGGCTAAATTGACTCACTAACATAGTATTTCAGTAACCAATTTAAGTAAGAGTAATCTTTTCAGGGTGACTAAAAAGAAGAGCAATGTGGGGTAAGTCAACCTCCTGGGTTTTCAGGTTCTAGTGTGCATGAGAAATGTACTTAATATCCTAGAGCTCTCCTAGTGTATGCTTCTAATCGAAGTCGGCTTTGTTCTGCTCAACTTTCAAGTAGAAGAAGAAAACTGGAACCCAAGTGCTCTATTGAGGGGAAAACATTTCCTGTTTGAGCTCTGTCTTGCTTATATGGTTTGTTTGCTTTATTTATTTATTTATGGTCAGGATCACAAGTAGACGGTACTGGCCCTTTGAAGAATGAACGCTGCTGTCATCCTCCATTTCCTAAGAGATGTCACAGCTGTGACAAGGAAGGGTTTATAATGGCACAGTTCGGTGCCTTCATAATTTATTCTCTCTGATTTTATGCTCTTTTAGTCTCCTGCTCAAGCATCCACTAACAAGCAGTGATATTAGCCAATAAATCAAAGACGTCTGCTTGTCACTGCCAGATGCTTGGCCACATCGCCACCGATTATGAGATGTACAAAAGGACAATTTCATGTAGGGAGCTCAGCGGAGGTGTTCCACTGATATTCTGTTTGATAGGAAACCAGCGTGAGGTGAATGTGGTAAAATTCAATAACTTTTACGCCTTACAGCAATGAAGAACTAAGTTGAAATAAAACTGGGAAGTAAATTAGGACCTCACCTTTATGACTATTCCTTTTATGATTCTAAATCTCTTCCTTTATCACTTCAATACAGGTTAGAGAAATAAGAAATATTTTAATGTACTCAGTTTATTTTGCTGGGTTCAATAATTTAGCTTCCTTTTGTAAATGCATCAAACAGGATATTTTCATCTGTCTATTAAAGCATACATTATTTCTAATGAAATATAACGATAGTATGGTAATATTTGTGTGAATGGTAGTCAGTGTACAAGAAAAATATGATCCTATTTTTTCTTTACTATTAAAAGCTGCTGTCAACTAATTAAAACCATCCATTAGGTATTAATTGCTTGCATTTTCCTTTCTTTGTCTCATTAGCCAAATTACTGATCTACCACAATGTACACATACCTTTTCTGTGGTATAAATAAGAACAGCAGAATGAATTTATAGTGTTCAAAGGACTATGTAAGATATTTTATGAAATGTTCCTTAACAAAATATTGAATTTTAAAAGAAAGACAGGAAGTTTATAGTTTTCCTTCAAGTTAAAGGAAATAAAGTAGAATAGAGGTTTTTTATTTTTTACTAAAGAACTTATGTTTTTCTTCCCTGAGAAGTTTATTTATATGAGTATAGACTAGATTAACTTAGCATTTTTGCTATATGTACAATTTATCACAGAGCAATAAAATAGCTCCTATGTTATAAATCAGATTTTACGTGGAGGTTCAAAAAGGCTTAAAATAATTATGCTTTGTTTTTAATTAGCATGGCTGTTGTTTGCCTTGTGACCATTTAAGCTATTTTTTTTTTCTCCTGTCTTCCTTCAACTTCCTTCCTTCCTGAAGTGCCCCACAGTGCTCCAGTTTCAGTTACCAACTCTCACAGGGTAGGAAAATCATGCCTGCTATTTTAGCTTTTCCTTATCATATTTCTTTATGTTATATATGTTTCTAAATTACTGTTCTCAAACATTAATGTCAAGTCTCCTCAGAATAATAGCTCTCACTTTCCAAAGAAAATGTGTCAATACAAGAACTTTTTAAAGTAAAATGCTTTTTGTATATATTTAAATAATAAATATTTCACAATTCCATTCAACTTAGATAGTGATGCTTTATTCTATTGTTGTTCTTGCTTTCTTGTTGCTGTTGTTTTATTGTTATTTATACTATGATTTTACACTGATGTTTTATGTGATGGTTTGATTTCTCTCCAACCCAATAGGAATTCAAAGGTGCCATCTATTTAGAAAGCTCTAGACAGAGAAGATACTTCATTTGGAAGTATGTGCTTGAAGTCCTCTTTTATTTCTCTGAGCTACAGAATTATTAAGTATTTAAGTTTCACTTTATATTCTGCAAAGTTTTCATAACTATCCTTTTATATCTCACATTCCTAGGAAGAATAAGAGTAATTTCCAGTTATATTACGCACAAGAAGCCAAGAAAGCACACTGAAAATGTATTGAGTAACAAATGTAGAAGGAAAGTAGAAACCTAAGAAATATTACGAGGGTGATAAATTACAGCACCAACACTTTGGCTTCTGTATGACCACCATATAGAATAGGATACTTGCTTTCATCTAAAGAAGCATGTCAGTTTGTATTGCCCTGCAGTAAAAAGGTAAGGAATGACTTAAAATGTAAAGGACTATGAAAACACAGAAAATGAGATGATTAAGGATTTGTGCAGTTTTTACTTTTGATGACACACTCTTAACACTAAGTTTATCTTGCTAAGGTAACAGCAGATTTGATTGAATTATTCAAAATCAATGAAAACCAGTAAGTTTTTTTTCTCAATATCCACAACTTAGTATAGCCAGAAGAATTTTGAATGAAGACAGTATAAAGGTAAGGATATGGATTCAAATTATTCGTCCCATCTCTCCATTATTTTACTCATTTCCTTTGTATCATACTTTACTTGTAAAGTTCTTGATATTGGGCTGGGTGGAAAGTATTGGTAACTTATTTATCTTGAAGGTATGAAAATAAATAAAGGAAAACATCATTTAAAATGGAGTCAGAAAGCCCTAACGGGAGAGGTTTCACACATGTACTACTCCTTGCAGCCTGCATAACCAGCAGGAAGAAAAAATAATTATTTTAAGGTCTGTTTACATAGAATTTTTTGTATAACATTTTCTCAGTCTCAGCTTCTTATCCATGATAATAAGTTACTTTTCTCTGGTACAAGGGAGAACATTTTTCACAGAGAATTTCTTCTGCTTTTAAGACAAGGATGGAAGATCCCTCCTTTCCGCAATAGCAATGTACTAACCAGTGCTGGCAAACAACAAAAAAATGCCACAATCTCAAACTCTTGTTCCTCTCCAGTGAGCTTTTATTCAAAACACTCCTGCCCAGTTTCCTCCTAAAACCTAATAAAAGGTGACCTTCCCTTTGTCTCTTCGGACTTGCCTACAATTCACCTTCGCCTGCCTGTTCCAATTTGCAATTTGCTGTTATTCTGGAATAAACCCATTTTGCTGGTAAAACAGAAACCAAAAACCACAGGCTATTTTGTTGTTGTTGAGGTTAACGAAGGCAAACTCAGATATGAAATCTATGAAACTGTCTTAATAACTTATGATGAATAAGAGTTCTGATTTACTCTATGTTATTTGTAGCTTTTGTGGAGCATCAATACGTATCAATGTTATTTTATTTTTAATCCTCAGGTAGATCTGTGATACCAGCACTGAGAGTACCACCACATACCAATAATCAAGGCAGTCTCATTCTTCCCACTGTCATAAGAGAGTACTGGACTATATTCTTCTAGGCTCCGGTACAGATTACCAGTCCAAGAGATGATTTTCTAGTTTCAAACAGTATCCAACATAGGCAAAGTTCCTTTACAAGCTGAGATAGAGAGTTGCAAATATCTCTTACAGACGAAAAGAAAGTTCTTTGCATTTTTTCTTCCATGTCTTTTAAAATCCTTTGAAATTAAACCAATCTACCATTCCAGGAACGTTTCTAGCCATCACCCTATGGATCATGGATTTCATCTTGATTTTCTCCTCATGGTTTCACACAAATACTAGTCTGCCAACATGTTATTTTACTCATAGCTCAGCAACACAAATCTACCCTCATCTGAATACTGGGCTTTTCATGGTGTGATGCTAGGGCAAAGACCCAATGAAAAATTTTTTCATCTTCCCACTTCCACGATCACTCTTCTAAATGCCTGTAACCCTTACTATCTGTATAATAGATCTGTCACCTATCTTATATTTTGCATAGCATTCTGATTAGAAATATGATCTGGGCTAGGTTATTTACACCCTCTGCTTCATTTTCTTCATGTGTAAAATGAGACTAATAATTGTATATACTTCCAATGCCGAGGTGGAAATTAAATGAGGTAATAAATGTAAAGTGGATACATAGAAACACACTGCTGAATAAATAAATGAAGGTATGTTATGGCAGTAACAATTTTTTCTAGAGCATTCTATTTTGTTAGAATGTATCAAGAATAACCATGTGATTATCTATTAACTTGAACTGGAAAGTGTGTTTAAGAGTAAATGTACTATTTAACTATTTGTTTCCATCTTTATTGGAGTATAATTGCTTTACAGTGTTGTGTTAGTTTCTGCTGGACAACAAAGTGAATCAGCTATATGTATACATATATCCCCATATCCCCTCCCTCACTATTTAACTCTTGATTTATGTCAGAACAAGTCTCTGATTTTTATGTATCATGTAAACTAATAATACACACAACATACTAAACAAAGTTATATGTTCATGCAAGCTTTGCTGAACACCAAAGCTGCAAAAAATGTCATTTGGAATACTGTAATGATTCAATTGCAAATGCACCAATAATTATGTTGAAAAATTTTAGGGTACATAATTCATCATGTGATAGAATCCAGCAAATATGATAAATGGTACTGACATACCATTTGATTAGCATAATGTATTTAAGCTATAAAATTTAAATTATAGGGGAAAATGTCAAACTCTTATCAGGAAAAAAAAAATTAGAACATATGCTCTGTACAATAAATTATTTCTGGGCATTGCCTTAAAGTGAGAAACCCTGGGTTTTACTCTTCAAACTTTACAACCACGAAAAATACCACAACTTCCCTGAACAAGTTGTTTGTAGACTGTATTGATTAATCTCTATTTCACCGATATAGAAGCTATTTGAGTGTCAGAGTAGAGTCATTTGTTTATTCATTTATTTAGTATTCAATCTTTTATTCATTTACATAGCATGCACACATTCATTCATTCATCTCCAATGAATCCCAAGCATCTCACTGAGTGCTCAATAATATTTTTTAAACTAATGGTGAATGACCTCATTTTTTTCATCTTTTGAATGGTGGAGATAGAGTAAATAATCTCTCAGCTCCAGAGTTACAAAATATTATGATAGCACAATATTTAAAATGTTTCACCAACGATGCACACATAAGAAAAACTGAAATTGTTCTATGCTCTTTCATTCTTTCTCTGAAATCATATTTTGAATTTCATGAGAAGATTTATGTGAGTGTGCCCACTCTACTGAGACAGAGGCAGAAATAGTTTAATGCATGGATTATACAATTTTCAACTGTAGAGTGAAAGGTATCATAATTATAATTATTGCCATTAAAATAGTATCAGTCATGTATTATTCATTCCTGAGTGCCAAAACCATTGTAGGTGGCTTATTTACTTAAGTTATCTTATTTAATCATTACAAACAGTTGCTGATGTTGGAATGGTAACATACAATTGAAAAATGAAGGTACAGTATGAGAGATAACTTGTCCATGACTTTGCACTGTTGGTGACAACTGGGATTCTAAACCAAACTGCTCTGAATTCAAAGATCAGGCTCATTCTGCATTTAACAATCTTTAATACTGATTGCGAATGAGTTGACAATAATAAAGCTTTGCTTTCTATTTGTAGTACAGATCTCCATGATCCTCTATATATAAATATCAATGTCACCCATCTAGAATACCAAGTCAGAGGGGACCTGAAACAAATTTTTAAACCTGTTTTGCATGCTGACCTGCACCTTCACAAATGAAATGATCATTACTCAATAACAATAAATATAAGGATATTTTTTTTTTCTTAAAAAGTAGAAAACGCAAATGATACATAGGTAGAAATAAGGGAAAGAAACTCTATATTTGAATTAAATATCATACACATTGACGTCTATTGTAAGTATCTTTACCTGCTTCTAAATTTAATAAGCATTTAACATTTGAATACACAGTGAATTAAATAAAACTATAGATTACTTTTTCACAAAAGTATGCATGTTTTGTTTTTCAATGTGTTGTGTTTTATCTAAAGGGTGATTCTTTTCCTTTAACTCTCTTTTCCTGCCTAACATTACATGAGTTTTTTGAACCTTTTCAAGAAGGTGTTTTTCACCTCTTACAACCAAGTCCTGATCATGTGTTCATTTTCTAATGATCCTATTTGAGAAGCCTAATCAGTACTTGATTTAGGTTTAGAAACAGAAAGTAGAAGTGGAAATGACTTCTACAGTTCAGTTAAAAACCATAACTTCCAACCAGCTCCTTTTGCAAAATGAAGACTTGAATGATATATCTAAAATTTGGGTCCGTTCTCAGCAGGGCCCATGTCTCTGATTTCCTATTCTGAAATTCTTTGTACCACACCCTGCTTAGGAGATTCCAGAAGTTTCTTTTTGTAGCATAATAGACAACTGTCCAAGAGTCTTAAAGGACCACTGAAGCTGTTATGGACGTCCTCAATGGTATTAAAATATATATTGATTCATGATATTATCTTGGGTATTTAATATTTTATGATTAAGATAATACTGGTATAATTTTGCACAATAATACATTTTTGTTAACCAACATACATGTGCATTTACTTAATTCTACAAATAATTTGTTTAACTTATTTTATGGTTTATGGTGTATTATAATGTCTAATCTGTGAAGTCTCTGAATAGTAAAACAGTTTATTTTCACTTTCTAATTTTTTTTCTCATGAAATAATTACCTGCATGAGAATTTGTCATCAAGCAAATACCCAGAATTGTAAATAAATTTTCCTTCATTTAATATTCGATATGTTATTAATTTTGCATGAGTTATATAAAGAAAATTAAATTATGTAATTAAAGATCATATTTTTCTGCTCAATTTTGACTTTTCTCCAATTGTAATGGCAATTTCTAGACTTTATATATTCTGAATGTTAACTGGGTTATGACTAGCACTCTGTGGTGGACAACATTAAGGTATCTCCCAATGATTTCTGTGTCCCTTTGTTCATGCTTTGCATAAAACCCTCCCCTTGAGTGTGAGTGGAACCTATAACTTGCTTCTAATCATTGGAATGCAGCAAAGGTGATGGGGTGTCATTCCCGTGATCATGTTAAGCCATCGAAGTCTTGTATTACAAGAATTTCTCTCACTCTCTGTAGCTGCTTTCAAAGAATCAAGTTGCCTTTAGTCCTAAAGCTAAAAACAGATACATTCTGCCAACAATCTGAAAGAGCTTGGAAGTGGATCTTTCCCTAGTCAATCCTCCAGCCAAAGCCTACAACTTGATTGCAGCTTCATAAAGGATCCCAGCTATGGAGCTGGGAATCTCTAGAGTATTTCTGCCTCTCAATTACTACTGAACAGGTTAGATTATTATTTGAGAACCAATGTTTATTGTGGAAAAAATAGCTAAAAGAATTGAAAATTCACCTGTAATCACAGATGAGCAGAAAAAAAATGGAGATATCATTTTTAGGAATCTAGATTTTATTACTTTGTTTCTTCAGTCTGGAATAAAGCTTTCCTATTACTGCAATTTAATTTTGACACTTTTTAGCACCTAAAATAGGAGAAACAAAATATCAAAAACACTAGAGGAATTTGAAGCTTTGATACCAACAGCTACAGTAAACATTAAACACAACACAACTCCTAGTCAGACTAATCTAAAACCTCGCACAAAAGACCTATTTACCTCAGTTCCTGTATCTCATACATTATGTCAGGATTTCAACAAAATATAATGTTATGATAAAGGCAAGGGAAAAAAATGGTTTGAAAATACAAAATAAGCATCAGAACCAGAGTCAGATATGACATGGATGTTGAAATTCTCAAACAGGTAACTTAAAATAACTATGATTACTATGTTAAGGGCTCTAATGGAAAAAAGTGTAAGACATATAAGAACAGATGTGTAAAATAAGCAGATATAAAAGCTCTAAGAAAGTATCAAAAGGTAATGTAGAAATTTAAAACACTGCAACAAAAAGAAAGTATGCCTTTGTTGGGCTTATCAGTATAATTGGACATGGCAGAAGGAGAATAAGTGAGCTTTATATAAATTGAATTATATAAAATGCTCAGTTAAAACCTGAGAAAGGATAAAAGGGGAGGCAGGAAACAAAGGACAAGCAGGGTGAGTAGAAAACAATTACAAATATATCAAGAATTACTTTAAATGTGAATGGTTCACATATGCTAATTAAAGACAGAGATTGCCAGAGTGAGCTATCAAGCCACAACTGATATGAATAAATTTTAAATGCTTACTGCTAAGTGAAAGAAGCTAGTTTGAAATGGCTACATACTGTATGATTTCAATTATACTACATTATGGGAGAGGCAAGATTACAGAGACAGTAAAAAAGATCAGTGGTTGATAGAAGATGGAACAAGAGAGGAGGGTTGAATAGGTGAAGAACAGGGAATTTTTTAGGGCAGTGAAACTATTTTGTATGAGACAATGATGGTATATACTACACATTTGTCAAAATACATTGAACTTTACAGCACAAAGATTGAATCTTAATATGCGCAACATTTAAAAAGCCATTTAGGATGTCAAGGGTTCCCAGGAGGTAATGTAGACTATAACGAAAGAAGCTAATTCTATTAAAATTTTATGAAACCATCTCACTGGACTAGGCAGGGGAAAGGTGCTGACCCAAGTAACTTTGAAAAAAGTAGAACCTGTAAAACTAAAGGCAAAAAAAAAAAAAAAAAAAGTACATTAAGTAGAATTGATGATGTTGTTTCTACTAGGGGTACAATTCTGATACTCCTATGTATGTATACCAGAGTGAAACACTTAGGTAAATGGATGGCAGATGGTGGAAGCCAGGTTTCTTATTACTGAACTAAGAATTTACAAATAAGCAAGGGGAAAAAGAAAGATTCATGTGGTGACAGAGTTCGAAACAGCCATACTAACTCATGTCTAGCTTACTATAAAGCTGGTTACACATGGAAATATTTATACATGCACACACACACATATATACACACACACACACACACAGGTTTGTATACACACATATTGATATAGTTCCTTGTTCTGTCAGATGAGAGGGTATAGATGTAATGACACCTCAGCAGCAACAAGTACACCTATTGCCCAAATCTTGGTTTCAGATAGATACCATTGTCCAACAAAAGGAACCAGAGATCCTTAAAGAAATGGCTGATTCTAGGACTGCATCAGAAAATTTGCCATATATCATAGTGGAACATAAGGAGGAAGGCAGGTAGGCAGACAAACAATAATAGGGCGGGGTATGTCATAGCACACAGGAGCCAAATGAAAGCGCTCCCGAAGACCAAGGTGGAAGCACTGGTGCAAACAAAATAAAGTAGTATTGGATTAAAACCCAAAATAATAAATATCCATGCATTCATACTGACATAATTAAATTATTTAAAAAATAAATAAAATGGAGAGAAGAGATAAATCTCTCATGCAGAACACTCCCTAACAACTGGTATAGATACTCTTCCCAAGAGGTAGCGTATAAACCCTCAAATCTAAGTGTTGGATCCTCATAGTGACTTCTTTCCCAAAAGTACAGTGTGGAAGGGGAGAAAAAGAATAATTTTGTAATAGAGAAACCTGGCAAACACTACCAGGTGTTCAAGGTGATCAAGGTTAACATAAACAAGGATAAGTCATGTTGATAATATGCACCCTTGATATAACATGATGAAAACAGCACTTTCTCTCTGTGATCTTCCTACCAAAAACTCATAACCCCAGCTTAATCACAAAAATAACATCAGACAAATCCCAATAAAGGGACATTCTACAAAATACCTGATCAGTACTCCTCAAAACCACTATTTTGACAAAAACAAGGAAAGTCTGAGAAACCGTCACAGCCAAGAGGAGCCCCAAAATATATGATGACTAAATGTAATGTAGTATCCTTGATGTAATCCTTAGACAGGAAATAGGACATTAGGCAAATTTAAGGAAATATGAATAAACTGTGGACTTCAGTTAATAATAATGTATCAATATTGGTCCAATAATTGTAACAAAGGCACCATACTAATGTAAGATGTTAATAATAGGAGAAAATGGCTGCAGAGTATGAGAACTCTCTACTACCTTTATACTTTTCTTTCTTTATACTTTTCTACTTATACTTTTATAAGTGTAAAACTATTTTAAAGGAAAACAGCTTACTGAGGAAAAAAAGCCAAAATATGATGTTCTTCAGGACTTTCAAAATAGAGAAATATACTTGGCCTTTTTAAGGATGTAAATGAATGGTGACTCAATATAGCAAATTTCTAAATGATTACTTTTGTTACTCAGAAAGGGTGGGTTGCTTGTAAGTATTAGATGTATGTGATATAATTTTTTTTTGACCACACTGCATGGCTTGTGGGATCTTAGTTCCCTGAACAGGGACTGAACTCGGGCCCTCACAGTGAAAGCACCAAGTCGTAACCACTGTACCGCGAGGGAATTCCCTATGTGATATTAATTTAACCACAACGCTTATATTGAGGAGATCAGAAAAGAATTACACATTGAAACCTTGAAGGGAAGGAATGCTTTTCAGAATGAGGTTAGATTACCTCATTTGAAATTATAAACAACCAGATAGAGGTTAGTAATTTGAATACCAGTTAGTGTGTGTATTTGTACATACGTGCGTGGTTTGTCTGTACATGTTCAGGCACACGATTGTAAAACAGTGGAAGCCTAGAAATGGAGAAACAGCAGCAGCCTTCAACAGTATTTCTAGCCTAGCACCGTGAAGAGGGTGACCTGAATAAGAACTAGTATATCTATAACATTATGATCCACGAAAATGTATTAGTCAGGAGAGAACCATTAAAATCATCCAGTCGATTTCTCTTGTGCTATAACATGTTCACCAGGCCAACTTTGGATTATATTCAGAATTCCCATGTACGTTGATACAAAGACAGTACACTGACCAGAATACAACTGGAGTTCCTTCACACCTTTATACTAAAAATATCTCCTTAAAAACTAAAAAGTAGGTGTCTTATTTCTTATGCATCTAATTCTGAGCTTAGTTAACCTGCATCATCCTTGAGGTCGATCTACTTGTGTTCTGGGACTTTTCCAAATGATATTCAACCTTTTTGCATACATTTTCCTTCCAACTGCAACTTCATTCTTCAATCATTCAAATTAAGAAACATTTCTTGATTCATTTAGATCTGAAATTAAACTACTTATAGTATAAGTTTAAATATCAATGTTACTAATATCAGTATAATATTAGTAAGCGGAAATACCAGTGTTATAGTTACTTCATTTATAAAAGTCACGCCCATATCATGTGACCATCTTCCCAATTTACTCAAGGACTTAAACATAAAATCGCAAGAAATAAACAGATTCAAAGGCATTTGAGAGGGAAATTTGGTGTGGTTTTGCAGATATTTGGCAGTATTTTGCAGATATTTCTCTAAACTAATGCATTTCCTGAGCTAACTCCCAGTCCACTGTTTTTAGTTTAAATGTAGAGAGTGGAAAGCATTTAACGGCATTTAGTTACATGATGACTTTAAAGGGAAAGAAGGTTGGAGAAAAACATTCAAGGAATGACTCTCCTAAAGAGTCTAATACTGTAGTTAGGACACAGGCTTTCAAGCCAGATGGGTGTAAATGGAAGCTCCAGCTATGTTTACTACTTGCTGATGTTACGCAAGTTTTTCTATTTTCTTGATGCCTCTTCCTTGTTTCTTATTAAGTTGGGACAATAATACTACCTTTATGGTTGTAGCTTATTTCACTGCTAGTTCTCCATAATTTTTAATCATTTTACTTTCCTTTGTTAGTAAAATCATTAGGATAATAGTTATTATTTTGCTGTGCTGCAAACAAAATTTGGTTCACTGATTGGGGAGAGGAAGGGCATACTCTAATATAATATCAAATCAGGATTCTAAGTAAGTATAAGGCCATCTAATTAGGCTGTGACTCAATATAGAAACAAAAAGTCATTTCCCTGGTTTTCCATCTTTCTTTATACATAGGCCCAAACTGCCACAGAATGATTATGAAAGAAAATATTTTAAGCATAAGGAATAATTTAAATCATCACTAAAAAATGGACAAAAATAGTTTGTATAAAATTCCAAAAGACTCAGACGTAAAGATGATTCTGTAATAACTGTAATGATTACAAATATTTTCATTGTGTCAAAAATATCACTGTAGTTTGAGTATATGGCAGAGACACTGGTCAACAAGTGTTGATATGTTTTCCAACATTTCCACAAGTCTGTCTTGCAGTTCATTTGGTGCCATATGACTAATTCTGGCCAATGGATGGGGAGTGTAAATGATATCTCACTTTGGTTGTATGGCACTTGGCAGCCTTTGTGTCTTTCCCATCTCTCTCTTTTCCTGCCTCAGCAAAACACTGGAGACTATGTAGTCCACAATGAAGATGGGGTTTTCTGGGAAGCCAACTCTGAGATGGTGTTTAGTGTGCAGAATGTTTGCTAAGCAGTGCCTTTGGGATCAACAATACCTATGGAAAGGAAGGGAAGGAAACAGGATTGGACAGAAGGACAAATTGAAGCTGAGATGCTGGCACTTGTTTTAACCCCTCTGGGAGCTACAGAGATTGAAAAAAAAAAAGGTCTATTTCAGAGTATTCCACATTATATCAAAACAGTTGTGTCTTTATATACCTGTTTCAATCAGTCTTTAAATGTAATGAGTCCTTCTGTGAGGGAGGATAGGGGCCACATTCCAGAAGGCATAGGTATAAGATGGAGAGAGGCCACCAAAACCAGCAACAGACTGTGACATGAGAATTAAGCCACTGAGATTTCAGGGCTGGTCTATTGCTTTGCTAGTGTTACTTTTTCTAATACAAGTATATCTTACAATGTATTTATCTTCTATATGAATTCTAATAGGTACTTTATTTTTTAAACCAAGTCAGTTTTATTTGGCTCTATCCTTGCAAAGACGTATTGTGAAAATATTCTTAAGAAAAAAGAGGAAAACCTATTAGCATCCTAATTTTATCATACTTACAGTATAGCCTCTACAAACAAACTGCTCATAAAGATGTATTTTCCCAGATTAGATCTTTTTATTGGTTTGGCAACAGAAATTACTGCTGCTTAACAAAAGTAACATTATCATACAGTGACCAATGGACATTGACTTTGTCTGGATAAGCAGTAATTCACTTCAAGGTTAAACAAAACAAGATTGAAATAAGAACATTTGTGCAGTTTAAGATTAGCCAAAATAAATACTGGAAGGTAAATCCATTCCAGTTGGGTGTGTGCGCTGATTTCCAGCTTGTAGTAGTCAAATACTAGCCTCAAAGAGTTATAAACTAAGCAAAAGCAGTATGAGATGATTTAAGATCATATGGCCACATAGCCAGAATGTACGTTTTAAATAACATTTCCTCAGTGATAAAAAAGGAAATGTGGGGTGCAGTGATTTTTAAACAATGGCCAAATAAGGTTACAATAAAATAAATCAGACAAGTGAGATTGCTTAATGGCTTTTTAATGAGCCTAATGTTTTCTGTTTTAATGAGCCCTCTTACATCAGCTTTAATCATTTTATGAGAGTGAGAAATGATTGAGAAATGGCTTTCATTAATTCAATTTTCTGTTCAGTCTTCCCACAAGCCATTATGGCACAGTGGCTAATGGGAGTCAACTTGGATAAGTAGGAACTTGTATAATAGGACAAGTCTTGGCTAAATTTAGTTACACACTTGATATGTTAACTGATGATAAGGTTATATTTCCTCAATTTGCAAAGAGTGCACACCAAATGTCCACAAAGTATTTTAACATTATAGCACAAGCAAAAGTTAATTAGGATACTTTAAATGAAATACAATTTGTCCTAATTAATTCTTAAAAATTGTGTTAAAAAATCTCCTAGCTTTTTATTAGTGAAATATTAAGATTAAGAATGAAAAAACTGAATTTTGTAAATATATACCTTTGATATAATTTGTACTTAAAACTATGTTAAGCCATTGTAATATAATACTTATAAGGATACAATTTTCTTACGATCTAGAAGTAATTTTAAATAAATTATTTAGCTATATACCAAATTAGATGTGTCATATCTCAAAATTATATCAACCTGTCACAAGGAACAAGTCATGTTAAGCAAAAAACAAACAAAAGCAAAATAAAATAAAAACGATGCTGTTCTCTGATATGTCAATCAGTGTTATTCGCAATAAGTAAGAGAAACTATCCGTTCCTAATTTAGTTTAAAAACTGGACAGCTATACGCAAAAGAATCAAACTGGACTACCATCTCACACCATGCACAAAAATTAATTCAAAATGAATTAAAGACTTAAATGTAATACCTGAAACCATAAAACTTCTAGAAGACAACATAGGCAATACGCTCTTTGACATTGGTCTCTAATATTTTTTTGGAAATGTCTCCTCAGGCAAGGGAAACAGAAGCCAAAATAAACAAATGGGATTATATCAAACTAAAAAGCTTTTGTACAGTGAAGGAAACGATCAACAAGGTGAAAGGGCCACCTACTGAATGGGAGAAGATATTTGCAAATGACATATCTCACAAGGGGTTAATTGTCAAAATATACAAAAACTCATACAACTCAACATCAAAAAAAAAAAAAACACCCGATTAAAAAATGGAGGATCTGAATAGACATTTCCAAATAAGACATAAAGATGGCCAACAGGCACATGAAAAGATGCTCAATATCACTAATCATCAGGGAAATACAAATCAAAACCACAATGAGAAATCACCTCACACCTGTCACAATGGTTATTACCAAAAAGACAAGAAATAAGTGTTAGCAAGGATGTGGAGAAAAGGGAACCCTCATGCACTGTTGGTGGGAATGTAAATTAGTGTAGCCACTATGGAAAACAATATAGAGATTTCTCAAAAAAATAAAAATAGAAGTACCATAAAATCCAGCACTTCCAGTCCCTGGGTATTTATCCAAAGAAAACAAAAACACTAATTTAAAATGACACATGCACCCCTATGTTCAATGCAGCATTATTTATAATAACCAAGATATGGAAGCAATCTAAGTTTCCATCAAGAAATGAATGGATAAGAAGATGTGGTATATGTATATGCAAGGGAATATTACTCAGCCATAAAAAACAATGAAACCTTGATGTTTGTGACAGCATGGATAGACCTGGAGGTTATTATGCTAAGTGAAATAATTTAGATGGAGAAGGACAAATGATGTATGATTCCACTTATATGTGGAACCTAAAAAACAAAACAAATAAACAAACATAACAAATCAGAAACAGATTTATAAATACAGAGAACAAACAGGTAGTTGCCAAAGGGGACAGAGTTGGGGAGAGGAAAGAAATAGGTGAGGGAGATTAAGAGTTACAAACTTCCAGTGCAAAAAAAAAAGGAGTTAAGAGTATGAAATGTAACATGTGGGGAATATAATAAATAACTATGTAATATCTTCGGTGACATAACTAGACTTATACTGGTGATCGTTTAAAAATATATAGAAATATCAAATCACTATGCTGTGTAACAGGAACTAACATAGTGTTGTAGGTCAATTATACTACAAAAACAAAGAAACAAACTCATAAAGAGATCAGATTTGTGGTTACCAGAGGTAGGAGATGGAAGGAGGGAAGGAGGGTTAATTGGTACAAACTTCCAGTTAAAAGATAAATAAGTACTAGAGATGTAATGTACAACATGATAAATATGATTAACACTGATGTATGTTATATACGAAAGTGGTTAAGAGAGTAAGTCCTAAGAGTTCTCATCACAAGGAAAGAATTTTTTTCTATTTCTTTAATTTCATACCTATATGAGATAATGCATGTATAATGTATACTAAACTTATTGTGATAATTGTTTCATGATGTATGTAAGTCAAATCAATATGTTGTACACCTTAGGGCTTCCCTGGTGGCGCAGTGGTTGAGAGTCCGCCTGCTGATGCAGGGGACACGGGTTCATGCCCTGGTCTGGGAAGATCCCACATGCCGCGGAGCGGCTGGGCCCGTGAGCCATGGCCACTGAGCCTGCACGTCTGGAGCCTGTGCTCCACAACAGGAGAGGCCACAACAGTGAGAGGCCCGCGTACCGCAAAAAAAAAAAAAAAATGTTGTACACCTTAAACTTATACAATGCTGTATGTCAATTATATCTCAATGAAACTGGGAGAAAAAACAAAAACAAAAATGCTGTGTGGTTCATTGAATTGCCATGAAAATTTAACAAGCAGGCTAAAAAGCAAGGGCAAGAATGAATAAAGTTGCATAGAAAAAGTCATACACAACATTAGTCCAATGAGGACACCTCAAACACTGTTAGTTTGAACTCCAGCAGCTCTGCAACAGTATTGGGCACTAAGCACTGCTGCCAGAACCACAGTCATAGCCAGCCTTAGAAACAGGATATGCTGCTATTATTACTACCCCCAACAGACAGAATAAATTTTCTGCATTTGCTATATACAAATCTTTACCAGGTGTGAAATTAGCATTCATTCATTCTAAAGCCTACTTCCTAGCTGAAAGAGAACAACAAAAAATAGTATGTGACATTTCAGCCCGCTTCATGGGAGGTGGGTTCTCCTCCCACAAAAATTCTTGATAGAAAATAGCCCAGAGGTATCCATAGCTAGCTATGTATTATAGCTATATTACAGAAAGTAAGAAAGAAATTTATAGCTAGGTATATATTATGTATAAACTTAGTGAGAGATGAAAAAGTTAAGATTAACAGGTAATAATTTTAAGAAGCACGCTAACAGCGTCTTCTCCAAAAATCTGGTTCACTCCAGGGAAGTGCAACTTTATCAAATCAACTTACATGGAGTGTACAAGAACCTCTATGTGATAGGTGCCATGGTTAGTACTCTTTAGGAAGATACAATGGAAGGAAAGAAGGAGAGAAGGACCAAGTAGCTAACATTTTCTAAGGTCAACTAGATGTTAATATTTAGCTAATCTTTTTTAACAGGCACTTGACTTCAAGGATTTAACAATCTTGTAGGGAGACAAGATAAGTAAATTAATTAAGAATAATTATTATGTAATGTGTTCTAAACTCTCCTAAATATTTTTTTTTTTAAAAAAAGAGGAAAGACTGTATCCAAGGCAGGGGATACCATATTCGTTTGGGGACATATAAGGAACAGTTCCTGGGACTAATAATAAAATGTAACAGAAAATAAAGATACTGAAGCTGTAACAAGATAAAGAGCTCCACTTCTTTATATTTTAAAATATTGATTATGTGACTCTTTTATAATAAGTGAAACACCCACCTCATCTAATAAGGACACTTTGCCACAGTTTTCACCTTTCCAAATGCTCCTAGATACCCATAGCGCTCTTTATATATGTGTATAATGCTTATCCTAGCAGTAGGCTATAATGTGGAATTGTAGCAATGAAAGGTAAGGGAGGAAAAAGGAAGAAAAAAAGTCAGGGAGGGGAAAAAAAAAGCCACCAACGAAATGAAGACATAAAACCTAAATATATCACTAGATTAAGAAATTGCAAAGCACAAAAGATGAAAATAGGTAAAATACTGCGTTGGAATAACGTGACTGTTATCCAGAGGAGGACAACTGAATCACTCCAGAATTTACCAGTTAAGACATTCCCTCCTATTCTCCTCAACAACCATCCCTAACCTTCATTACTCTCTTTGACCCTCAGCTTCCTCACTCTCAACATAAAATCTGCTTCCTATAACATCAAGGAAATTGATCCCCAAATATTGTACATCACTGTTTCTTCTAGTCTTCTATGAATTCCTTTTTATATTCAAGCCCAATTTACCCACTAATGTTTTCAATCCCATTCCTTCCTGTTTTCCCTAAGACATTATTCTGTGCCTCGTCCATTCCTCCTTACCTTTTCACCTATGAACAAACTTAAGTCCTCACATTCTCCACTCCCCCTCCACACCTGTCTCCAGTTGGCACCAAATCCTTCTTCCCTCCAAGCCATTTAAAATCCTTGAAAGAATCATTTCCACCATTTCAATTTCTCACTATTATTTCATTTTCTCCTCAGCCCTTGAAATCTGACTTCTGCTACCAACGAACTTTGAAAATATTCTCATTGAATTCTCTGATGAGCTCCCAATTATCAAAATTGGTAGCAATTGTTTAATATTCCTCTGGTTGGGGTTACCTACTATATTTTGGTATGTCAATCACTCCTTTCTTCCTGAAACCTCTAGTCACTTGGTTACTATGATATTGAACTGTTGTGGGTTTCCTCATACAGACCTCTTTCTTCTCATTTCTTCCCTGTCTCCTCTTCAGTTCCCTTTTTTATCCAATATCACATTTTAAGAGTTTGTACTGCTCATCATTTCACAGTCCACACTGTTCTTATGACTAAGGTTTTCTTCTTGAATGATCCTATCTGATTCCATATGTCCAACCATGAACTTTCTGCTGGTAACACCAAACTTAGCTTCAGTCCCAGTATTTCCCCTGAACTTCTTACACATTTTCAACTACTGTTGTACATCTGCTCCTACTGTTACAAGGAAAACTCAATCCCAATGAGTCAAAACAGAACTCACCATCTCCCTCCTGTATCTCCTCCTTTCCTGTATGCATGTTTGCATTTTTGATATCCTATCACCAGTAATTTCTCTCCTTTATCCCCACATCCGGTTATTCATCAAGTTCTACTGAGTTACTTATTAAGTACTTTCAAATCCATATTTTATTCCCCATTCCCACTACCTGTTTTAATTAATTCTCTCATTACTTGTCACCTGTTCTACAAAAAGACTGCTAAAAGTAACACTATCCAGTTTCATGTACATTTAGTATATCTCTGTGTATAGGCAACAGAACAGAGAGCAAACCATGTGTAAAATAAAATTCTTTGTTGTTGTGTAAAGATTGTTTTATATAAGCTTAATTTTTATACATTTCTGATATTATATTCATATATTAAAACAGACTAGACATTTATTTCAAAATTCTGCTTATGTTACTAACAAGGCTTTCAAGCAGCATTTTGAAAATGCAGATCTACGAATATTAGTGTTCTGAAATATTTTAATACGCTTCCAAAAAATATTTCAAGACTAAATAAACTTAAGAAATATTTAGTTAAATAAATTAGAGATTTCTTTACTATAGGACTTATCAAAGACTTTCTTATGTTACTGTGTGCCAAGAATTTCTAAGAGGAATATATCACCTTTAGTATTTCATAAGCATTTTGACTGTGGAGTCCCTTTACCATAGTATAACTATTAACATAATTGAAGTCATCTTAATAACATTCTTTGAAAATATCACTTTTAAAGTACTTACAGAAACAATAAACTGTGCTTAGGTATAAAAAATGTGACTTTTTTAGGTGACATAAATCAAAACTGTTTTCATATTATTAGTTAATTTGCTGAAAATTGCTTTCTAGTCCTTTCTAAATATATTGATTTAGGAACAGCAAATTAAGATACTTGGAGTATGGCTAAATGAGGAGTTTGAAATTATTTTGCATGCTAAATATGATTCCCAATGGAGTCTATTTAAATCCTTCTGAGATACTCATCCTTAATATCACTAAGAAATATAGGATTAGGCTGGAATAAATTAGTGAGATGATTAATTAAACTAGAAATATTTATCATTATTAAAAAGTGACATCTCAAGGAATCTAAAAAAAAATTTATTTTATAACTCATGCTTAATCTAGATTAAATTCATTATCAGTTTAGTATACTGAACTACAGCTTCAATGCATAATACAGACACCGGGGTTCTCAAACAATGTGATGGATTTTCAAAGAATGCAAGTCTGGACTTCTGAATTTACGCTTAATTTTACTTCATCCTGAATCTTACAGAAACAAAATGATTTTCTTGAATATCTAGGGATCTTGGAATACAGAAAATTCATACATAATTGAATCTGGTTTGCATGATATATATATAGATAGATAGATAGATATGATATATATAGATATCTATATATATCCACATGCTTACTAAGTGGTCTACACCTTAAGTTCTGAATATACGTTTCTATCATTTTAGTGGGAAGGAAGGGGAATGATCTGGATGACTACGTACACATTTCTCTCTACTCAGGCCTTTCGTTCTAGGAATTATTAACTTTCTTTTGAGATAGAAATCCATCTCACAACCACAGGTCAAAAAGTGCAGAATTGACAATCAGATAAAACAATATTTAGAAAGATTACAGGGGAAAATTGCATTAAAAATCAATATTTTTGTATAAAAATGTCTTTATAACCTTTTATTATAGGAAATTTCACACATGTACAAAAATTGAATAGTATAATAAACTTCCAAGGGCCCATCCAAAACAACTCATGGTAAATTTTATTTCATCTATGTCTCTAGTTCTTTCCTAACCCTGATTGTTTCGAGAAAATCCCAGACATTTTATCATCTTATCCGTATGTAATAACACTCAATTATAAAACATAAACACAGTACTACTGTCCCCTCAGACAAATTTATACCCAAACCCTCTAAGAGCAAATTACAAGCCAGTATATACAAGCCAGAGAAGTGGAAACTACCAAGAGAAGTCAAGGACGTAGCAGCCAACTGAGTGGAGACAGTTGTCTCTTTTCCTCTCCTTCCTCATCTCACCAGCACATTGGTATGGGGAGGACTTGAAACGAAAGAGGGAGCAAGTTTCAAAGGTAGAAAACACCTGCCTCTCTCTCCACCCTCTAATACTCCTAGTGTAGGCTGGCTCCAACTCAAGTCTACATGGGAAGAATATGATACTTAAATAGGATGAAAGAAAACTTCTACACTGATTGAAGTATACTTTAATTAATCAGAGTAACTGAAAATTATGGAACCTTCCAGAGATGTCAATAAGGACATTTTGACAGATTGCAGTTGAAAGCAGTGATTATAAAAAATAAACTCTTCATGTTTACACCCCGACTGAGTTGAGACTACTCAATACACCAGTATTATGTGGTTTTCATACCACATGGTCCCTAAACACAAGTCAATTCCTTCTGGGGCTTAACTAGAGAAAGAACAATCTGTCGCAGCTCTGGGAGAAAAACTGGCAGTGTCAGACTTGCTGAGAGAAAATATGCTTGTCTCCAACAATGAATCATCCTGAGGAATTTTCAAAAGCAATATTGACCATGTGCAGTTTTTTTCCTACATGCTTTACTATACAGTCCATTTGTAAAATGCAACTTCTCTATATAGTGCAAAACAAACCCTCAACAAATGGGCTGGTCTCATCATTGCTTATTCATGAGGACATAGCCTGACTCACCTAGAATTTCAACCTAGAGTCAGGTGACCAACTATCACAATTTGCCTGTAGCTGAAGAATTTCCAGGATGTGGGACTTATTTTCAGTGCTAAATTTGGGAAAGTCCTAGAACAAATCCGAAAGAATTGGTCATCCACCTAATCTTACTGTCCTTCAAAGTGTGATGAAAGTGTCATCTCTTTCATCTTCTCCTTTAAGAATCAGAGTGCAGAAACATTTAGCAGCTTAATATATAAAAGTACAAAAATATAATAGCTTAATTTTCCTACATTAAGTATATTAGTTTTTTTTTTATTTCTGATATAACAAATTAACAAAAATTTAGTGGCTAAAACCAACAAATTTATTATCTTACTGTTCTGAAGGTCAGAAGTCCAAAACGGGTCCCATTAGGCTGAAATCAAAGTGTTGGCAGGTCTATGTCCCTCCTGAAGGCTCTAGTACCTACTCAGATCTGCAAAATCTCTTTTGCCACACAGGATAACATATTTTCAAGTCCCAAGAGTTGGGACATCTTTAGGGGCCATTATTTGCCCTAGGACATTAAGCATTAAAGAAATGCTTTATCAATGCTGAATTTTACTCAAGAAAATTTAATCCACACTTGTCTCCAACTCAAACTTTCTACAGTACTATATAAATTTAACACATTAGGAAATACTACATTTGTCATAACTTTTGGGATCAATTCTATTTGGCCAATCCTTTTGTCATGTACCTTTATCTTCGGCTAGATGTATAGTCCTTCATCTTATAATGAGTCTGGGAAGATTCTGTCCTTAATTCTCAAAATTTCAGGAGAACAAAATTTATAACATCTTAGCACTTTACTTACCTGAGACATAGAAGTTACACAAAAAAGTACCACAAAATGTTCACAACTGGAACAAACTTGAAACAGAGAAATTCATCTGATTTGGTCTTTCCATAGTGAGCACTGTCAACCGTCAATCCCACCTATTCAATAAATTCTGTTTTTTGCTTAAAAAGTGTAATTTCTTTTTACAAAGACATGTTATCCCTAGCAAATTAAAGATGTTCTTCTTCCTTCTTACCAGCAAATGATAACTGGTCAAATTTAACATGTTGTTCCTCTAACTCACCTCCACGTTTAGAGTTGGGGTCGTGAGAACTGGATAACTTAGGGCAGAGTTCATTATTACAGTAACTAGTCTTAAAACCCTGTACAAATTCCAAGGACATATGAGAGAATTGTTATATTCATGTGCTATCTTTACTCTTCATTCTTTCATTTATTTATTAAATAAATATCTACGGACCTCTTACCATGGGCAAGGTGTCTCAAAAAAAGATAAAAAGCCTTTGAAGGTAGGACTTCATAATGGTTAGAGCACAGGCTTTGAAAGTAGACAGATTTGGTTCCAAACTCCTGACTGACTAAGCAAGTAAACTCTTAGTTTGAGCCTTACCCTCCTAATTTACACAGTTGTTGTGGGGTCTCAGTCAGATAACACATTGAAAAAGTTTAGCACAGTGCATGAGATATCACTTAGTTCTCTGCAGGACTTAACACAGTGCTAAGCAAAAAACATTCAGAAATAAAAGTCCTTATTGTTTTCTTGAATTATACCATATTCCATTCTATTTGCTGTAAAGGATCCCAATGAGACTAGGTTTCTATTCAAATTTTAATACAACTCTTTCAACAATTTATTAATTTCTGAAAGTAAGTTATAAACTGAGACACTCTGGCTGATTAGAAATACATTTTTAAATATTTTAATGTTATAAAATATCTCAATATTTCATGTAGTTAATGAAGTCTGGGTATATATTTCAAGCTTCTTCATTGAATGTGCAGAAGAAACATGCCCTATTCAGTTCTTAGAGCATTTATGAGTTGGCCAGAATCTTTTTGGATCCTAAATAAAGTAAAGCTTACTTGGTTCTGGGTATTTAGAGGTAGGGAGAAAATTAAAATAAGTCTCAATGTTTTAGATAAAAGTGAATATTTTTTTAAGTGCAGAAAACATATTTCTACCATAAGCAAAAACTAAGCTCCAAGGATATTAAAACAGAGAGACCAGCTGAAGGAACCAGAAGTGTGGGCCTAATATAGCCACAGGGAAGGGGATAGCGTAAGACCAACCTAGGGAGACACTGAACAAAAACTTGGGTAAAATCAGGGGAAGGAGCAAAGGAAGGATGACTTTTGTTAATGATTTTTGTTTCTGCCAGTTAGTTGGTTTGATTATGTTTAAGTGTAGGATTCCCAGTCTCAGCATCTGAGAATGTCTTCAGAATGACAGACCTTGTGTTCTCTTTCCATTCCCAGTCAAGTCAAGATATATAATGTCTTATGAAGTGACATGCCTACATGCTTGACTTGGTCTCCTTGCTGACACTACTGCCTGGAGGAAATGGTATTCTGGAATGAGGCAAAGCCCAAAGACTCCTGGTGTCAGGTTTGAACATTCTGCACAACTTGCTTAGATATCTCCTTATTTTGCCTTACTCTGCCACAGGATGGTCACACGTAACCAGAGGAGAAATATACCATGCAGATAGATTCTTCAGGTAATTCTGCAATTTTCTAGTTATTAGTAAAACTCACAGTGACCAAGAGAATAGAATAGTTCTACTCTACTGTTACAATGTTCCAGTGTTGATATTTTGCCTTATCTCATAAATCTTCAATAAATAAATAAATATATATATATAGTTATATGAGAATAATCATCTATTTATACTCTCCTAAGATGGTCTGTGATAATCTTCTGGTTGACACTTTATCAGGAATCCTAAGAAAAAAGAGAAATCCAAACTTAAATATGAGCAGTCACTTAATTTCTCTCAGAAAGGGTTAATTTTTATAGTGTTTTTTT